>NC_034420.1:1767338-1986049 GCF_002078875.1 Numida meleagris
TCAGCCCCGCGCCCCGCCGTTACCTGCCCCGGGCCGCGGCCGCCCATAGTCCCTCCGCTCCTAGGCCCGGCGCCCGGCGGGACGGAGCCGTTACCTGCGCGGAGGCGTCTGTCAGAACGGGCTGCGGGCCCCGCTCGGCGCGTTAGAATGTTCTGGCAAAGGGAGGGAAAAAAAAGCAACACAAACCAGCGGCGGTGCGCGCTCCCCTCGGCCCGGCCGACATTGCCACCTCGTGCTGACAGCGGGGAAGTGCGCTGCTCGCTCCTGCCCCCCGCTGACGTTAGGGCCAAAACGATGGGAATATTTATCATTTAAAGTCCTTTCCAATTAAATTTTGTGGCGAAATAATGCGTTTCTCCGTCGTGCGGGAAGCTGCGTTCTGGCAGCCGCGCTGTGGGAGCTGGGTCCCGGGGAAGGACAGATTTCCCCCGGTCCGTTCCCTCCGTGTGCCGGGGAGCACAGGGGAGCACTGACAGAAGGTACTTAGGAAAGTGGGGCTGGTACAAAGCACACGTTGAAATAATGTTAAAGTGCTCCGGAACGATGGCAAGGAGCGCGGCTCCGTGCTCAAACCTGCCGCGTACCTCTGAGTTAACGGTGCTCTGTGCTGCGGTGCTGCAGAGCTGCACGTGCCGAGCAAAGCTCTGATGGAACAGAAAGCAGTGCAGCTGCTTGCGCCCCAAATCACACACCGATAGCACAACGCGCAGCGCTGACAAACAGAACCATGGCTTGGCGTTTCCTGGGTGCCCAAGCCGGTACCGCTCCGTGTTCCTGACTTTATCTCAGCCCCGCTATTTTGCTGCCCGTGGGTTCCCTCTCCATTCCCTGTGGTGAGCAGAGCTCTGCAGTGTGCCCCAAGCGCTGCTGCCAGCAGCAGGCGAGCTCTGAGGTGACCCCAATCAACCCCCTCTGTCCCCTCCTGCCCTCTGTCCCCTTTTGTGTCCGAGTACAACCAGTCCTCAAAGTCTTCGGCTCAGCCCAGAGATGAGTGTATTAAACCATTATTGCAAGAACAGTTTTGCAAGGAAAGAAGGCAGTCGGCGTGCGTTTATTGTCCACATAGCACGTGCTTTCTGCGCCTGAGAGCAGATATTCCTGATTTTTGCCAAATTTCAGAAATACAGGAGGGATCTCTGACCCAGAATGTTTGTTTCTTGGCAGCTTACAAGCCTTAGCCGTGGGAACACAAGCCCCTGTCCCTCCTGAGGACAGCAGCAGCACCCAGCCCGTGCGCCCCACAGCTTCCCCCTGGTTCAGTGCTCAGCACCGTGTGCCCGGTGAAACAGCACCAGGTGCTTGGGAAAAGGGCAGGCTGCTGGACACTGTGGAAATCCCCAGGAAACCCAGCTATTAGTTCTGCATGTAACACTTATTTGTACAGAGCAAAATCACGTCATGCCCTTCGATATTCAAAGTTTAAGTATTTCTGTATAAATACAGCAAATGCATACTCGGCTACCAGTGTTTTTCAGATTAGTAGAGGGGCTCACAGGCAAGTAAGTACTCTCAGGGACATTTAAAATTAGGAGAGCCCTACAGAATTAAGCACTGGAATTCCCTCATGCAGAACTAACTGCATGACATAAGCTGTCAATAACCTGGGAATACGTGCTACTGTTTTAATCAGAAGCCCTACATTTATGCACTCCGGTCACCAACAACCTCTGCACGCTGACAGCATTGCATTTCTGCGGATAGCACGGTGTACAGCAGCAGGCTCGCATCACTGCTTCTCATTTTATTTGTACGTAGAGGGCACATCAGGTGCAGCGTTAATTGTAACGTAATGTGACTCAAGACCATGGAACAACTTGGAAAACTTCACCCTCAGAACCCGCCCAGCCCGCAGCGCTTCACAAACGTGCGCAGCATGTGGGGCTCTGCTGACCGCTGCTGGACTGAGATGGGTTGGGCACCACGGGGAGAGCAACACCCCCACTTCTCAGTTACCCACTTTCTCTGAACAGCGCAGGAGGAGTGGAACAGACCCGCGGCACAGACCTCCCAGCAGAAGCTATGGAGGGGAGCACGTGCACGTGGTGGGGGCCTGGGCGCTGTGCTACCTTCCTGCCCCCCCCGGCTGCATTCAACACCACAAGTCCTCCCATACCTGAACGCCTTACGACACAATAAATACAACAGTGACCAAGTTTAAGTCAGTTTAATAAACAGGCCAAAGAAAACAGTACAGTTTTGAACTAGCAGCGAGCGTGGCTCAACCATCAACAAATCGTCTGCGAAGTTCTCGTTGTACCTCGCACGCTACTTCCATTTGCTAAGGCCGGATCCTGAAACCATGGCTCCTCTGGGAGCAGCGTGGGTCCTGAGCTTCCCCTGCGCAAACCCTTCCACGTGGGCCTTCAGAGCAGCACCGACAGCTTCCTCGTTTCTTCGGACAGCCGCCGCGGCCCCCGCCCGCGGGAACGCGCAAACCCACGTGCCTGGAATTAAAGCGCACACAGAAGAGTTACCGGGAGTCGCACGCAACCCTTTCTTACCGCTTCATCCCCCGGCCTCCGTCTTCATTCGAAAGATACAGCATTAAACGAAGCGTTCCACGGAGAACCGAGCTCGGCGCCGAGCGCTGTCCGCATCCCATCTAGGAGCGGCTCCACCCGCCGGAGCTCCCCACTCTCGGCACGCGGAGGCTGCCGACCCCCGGCGCCCCCGGGGCCAGAACGGCGCGGCGGGCCGGGGCGGCGCGGCAGCGCGCTGCTCTGCCAGCGGCATAACACCGCCCGCGCACGGCAGCGGCGGGAGGCTGACTACCGCTGGGCGCAGCTCGGCGCTGCGGGACGCGCACGCACCACTACTCCTACCGCCATCCTCACCTCGCGGCCGCCCGCGCCCGAAGAGGCCGCGCTTCCCCGCGCCGCCGGGGTGGTTCCGCAGGCGCCGCCCCTCGAGGCGGGCCCGGGCCCGGGCCGCTCCCCCAGGCGGGCTCAGGGCGGGCGGTGCCGCTTTCCGCGGGGCTCCGGTGCGGAGCGTGGGTTCTCGGAGCGCTGCGGCTCCGTGCTGGCACGAGTCCGTGCAGCGCGTGCCCTGTGCCGGCCGCGTGGTTCGCGCCCTGCCTGATTCAACCCGTCCTGCTAATCTGTGCGATCTTCTATTCTGTAACTGAGCACTGACTCGGCAGGGGTGAAGCAGGCTTCTGGAGCTCCTTGCATCGCTGCGGTGCTGTGCTGGGCTGCGGGGAGTTCAGGGAGGCTGTCTAGACAAGAGGAGCTCTTCTGACGGCTGGCGGTGCTTCTGTTTGTGATAGCTTCTATCTCTGATCTGCCTTGAAACAAAGCGTCCCGACTCGCCAGTCCCTGACACCGCACTTGTGGGAGAAAAAGAGAATGTATTTAGCTTCCACCAGGCTACGATGAACAACAGGCCCAGCGAGTGCCTCATATCAAAGAATAATGAGATGTTTGCTGACATCGGCTGTGGCTGAAATCCTGCCCGGGAGAGGAGGGAGGGCAGCACAATTAAGCAGATGAAACCTCCATGAAAGCTGTTGGCAGCCGAGCAGCCCAGGCAGGCAGCTCGGGCACGCGGGAGGAGCTGCCGCCCTGCCAGGCGCTGTTTGCACGCACTGTGCAGTTGTACTCGGCTCGGCAAGCCGGTGCTTGGCAGGGCTGCCGCGGCACGGGTTCCAAGCGAGGCACTGCTGGGCTCAGCCTGCCCCAGGAGCGTTCTGTCAGCAGTCAGAAGGGCTGCGGCAGACGTAGGGTGCACGTTTGCCAGGAAGCTGTGGCAGGAGCGCGCTTGACTTGGTTCCCATGGCAGAGCTGACATGCTTCACTTGGTGCAACACCTTTTATCCAGGGTTCATAAATGATGTGCAGGCGTGTGTGCTTGAGCCCGCCTTGCTGTGTGAGATGAAACAATGCTCCGTGCCCAATTACTAGGTATGAAAGCCGTGCAGAAACACGAGGAAACCTATGCTGTGAGTTAGAGGGTGTTCCTGACATTGAGATTCACTGAGTTCTGACACTTGGCATTCAGAAAGCTTTTGAAGCATCTCCTTGGTGCTGCTGAAAACATCTTAGGCATATGAGTATGGGCCCCACACTGCACTAGTGAATTATATGGTTTCAAACTGGAGCTGTTGCTTAAGCAGCCTCCTTGGGGGCTTGGCAGGGCTCATTGTCTGGGCCCTGGTCACAGACAGAAAGACTTAAAGAAGAGATTGTGTGGTGCGCTCTGTGGTTGCTGTTACTTGCCCCTCCATCACTGTAGCTTTGCATCAGCCTTGGTGATAACCCGGGGTTTTCAGTCCTGGAGCACAGCTGAGAAAATGCTGTCCTTCACTGCTGGCATGCCTCCTTTGGCAACTGCTGTTCATGCCCTGTCCGGTTTGACCATCCCAGTCTGGTTTGCGTGCAGCTGGGGCGATGTGCTCCGTTGGCAGCACGCGCAGGGAGGATCTCTTCTGAGCACAATGTCTGTGGGCAATTCGTGATGAGAAAAGCCCATGGAGACACCTCACACGTGACCAAGGGCTCTGCCTCCACCGCTGGGCTGTGCCGGGCTGTGGCGCGGCTCTGTGGAGTTCTGGCATGGCATCTTCTTGCTGAGATACCTAAGGGACAGAATGAAGGAAGTTAATGAGTCGCTAGCCTCAGTGCTAAATGGAGAGCACCTAATGCACCTCACCATGAGCGCCAGGGACCCTCCCAGCACAGAGCCCTGGCTGTTGTGGCCGAACAAGCCCAGCAGCACCTGGGACAAGGCAGGGTAGGCTGTGTAGGAGACGAGCAGCCTACGCGTAATGGCCTGCACGAGCACGTGTCCCTGCATCCAGGGAGAACATCTGCCCACCTTGTGCAGGAAGCAGTTGACTGACTCGTCCTGCCTGGTGAGTCTGAAGCGCAGTGCAAGGGGTAAGCAGCGAGCTGGCTGCCCTGTGCCCTGTGCCCTGCTTCCTGACAGCTGATGCAGCTGGTGTTTGTTTTTACTGCTTCTAGCTCCACAGATCCTGTGTTTCCTGTGCTTGTTCTCCATGCCCTTCAGAGTGCATCTCAGCACTCAAGCTGATGCGGATCCTTACAGAAAGCTGACCCCACTGAGCTCTCCAGCTTCAATCAGGGAAGAAAAGTACCTTTACTGCTTGAATGTAGCGCTGTTTCCTTCCGCGCTGAAAGAGAAAATTAGGCCTCGGTACCTAAAGAGAGACCTAAATCGAAATTCTTCAGCCTGGAAGAAATTGCTTTCTTAGCCAGAGAACTGAACTAGAAGGATAAATATTAATGAAATGGATCATTTTCACTCTCTCAAAGCAAGAGCAGGGACTTTTCTGCCAGAGACAGATTTCCTCTTCGCCCCAAACTTGTTAAGCAGAGGTACTTCTGGGCTTTCCTCTGCCTGAACAAGAGCCACGTGCTTCATTAAACTCCACAGAGGGGACCCTGCAGTCTCCACTTCCCGGCTATAATCACAAGATGGCATTACAGACTTAAAAGCAGAGCTGGCTCTGCTGAGGGGCTGGAGATCTTTCCCAGACCCTGGGGTTTTCAACCCCAGAAGGCCTCTAAAGAAGCTGTGGACTTAACCCTGCCTGCTGAGCTTTCCATAGATCTGAGCTTTCGACACTTGCTTTTAATCATGTCACTTTAATGTCAAGACCGTAGTTTAATCGCACAGCATGTGGAATGAATAGCTGCAGCGGTTGCTCCTGTAATCCATGAGCAATCTAATTGCACTGATTTAAGCTAGTTATAGTTTTGACAGCTAATGGCACGCACAGCATTTTCATCTTGACCTGCAACACCTCAGGCTCTTCCAGTGCCTCCTCTGCCCTGGAGTAGACGTTGCTAATTAGACCGAATGGTGAACTAGTTTAAGATGTAGCTAAAGGGAGGGAATGGTGAACCATAAGTAAAATGCATCTCGATCATTTTTGTTGGAAAGCACATTTAGAACTATCTTTTGTTTGCCCAAGAATGATTTGGGAGAGCAATAGTAAGTCTTTCGATAACTCACAGCTGTAAAACAAATAAAAACAAAAGAGAAAAAATGCTCCTCTCGGATATGTGGGTCTTGTTAAAAGCCAAAGAGTGCTTCAAGCGCGGCACACAAAGCCCTGCTGCGTTCCCCCTCCGTGTCCCCGCTATCACTGCTCCTGGCATGAGCTGCAGCAGGGCAGGGCCCACGGCCACAGCTCAGCCTCACCTCAGTGGGAAGGAAGCTCCTGCCCCACAGTGCTGCCTCCTTCTCTCTAGGAGGGGGCATCAGCGCGGCCTTTGGCTCACGTGGGGCTGTGCTCCCCTGCTGTTGGCAGATACCTTGCTGCGCCCTGTTCAAGCTTCCCATGTGCAGCTGCTTGTTGAAGGTTACACACTGAGTAGCTCTGAAGGCACCGATAGCTCTCTGTGACCCTGACCCCATCTGCCTCCACCTACAGCCATGGGCTGGGAGCCCTACTTAAGCTCAGCCTGCGGCTTCGTTTGCTCTGTGAGTGATGCTGCAGCGGTGTCTGGCTCCAGGCTTTCTCCTGGACGGACTCCTTGGTCTTGCATTGCAGCTGTGTCCCCTGCTGTTTCCCAGAGGGACTTCTGACCCATGCTGTAGCCACGTCTCCTGATCTCGGTCTCCTGTCCTCTTGTTCCTGCCTGGACTCTGTGGTGGGCCCTGAGTGTTTGTGTGCTGTGCATGGATGTGCTGGTGGGCCCTGTAATCAGTGCCTGGCTCTGCCCACTGCTCTCAGGCCTGGGGGGACACGGCCTGCTGGTGAGGATGCTACTGCTGCTGGGCTCATCTTTACTCTCTCTTAGGGGGCAGCTGACACTTGCTCTTATCTTGTTGCAAAAGCAAATATGAAAATTCTTTATCTGCATTGACCCTACAATACCATGGACCTTCTTGGGACCCCATGGGAAGGAGTGTCCTGCTGCGAAGTTCCCTGGCTGTAACAGGGCTGTGTTCAATGCAAGTCTTGGTTTTCTTGCAGGCAAGTGGACACGCCGGGCTTCATTCACCAGTGCTTCCCTGTGAGAACAACACTGTGAGAAGTGGCTGTGGTCTCACTGCTCCACCATCCCTGGCTAAGGGCCCACAGCCTCCCAGAGGCCCTTTGGATTCATCTTTTTGGAAGCCAGATCTGAGGCTGTAGCTGGATGAGACCCTCTGCGTGTTCCCCCTTCAGGCTGCCTGTGTCTCTTCTCGCTGCCAGTGCCTGGCTCTTTTACTGTTCAAAGTGCACTCAGGCGACTCAGGCATCTGTGCAGTTTTCCCTTGGTTCTCATTTAACCGCAGAGCAATTTCTTTTTTCCCTTTGGTCTCTGGCAGAGCTCTGCAGATGCTCTGCTCCCTTCCCCTCCCCTCCATTCCCTTCTCCGAGCTCCTCTCCGGCTGAGTGCCCCCCCCCCCGCTGTCCCCCTTCTTTTCCCAGTACCCATTTAACCCTATTTTTCTCTCTTTCCCTCCCGTGCTCTCATCCAGAAGATACATTGCATATTGTCCCCTCTTTGTTACTCAGTGCCTTTCATCTAACAGATCCTAAAACACCTCCTTGGCACAGCAGAGGCCGATCTTAGAGGTGGGCTCTTGGGCTGTTCTGCATCTCAACCCTCTACATCAAAAAACAGCGGCTGCTGGCTTCTGAAATTACTCTGACTCGTACTAAGACACGAAACCCAGATGAGCTGATTGCCATTTTGCTGATGCTGGTTTGATTCTGTGAGGTCTTGCCAAGCCTGACTTGAGTCCCAGGGGAGTTCTGGCAGTGCTGGTACCTCGAGCAGGGTGATGCAAGCACTGCGGATGCGTGCTCACGTTGTATGCCTGGTAAACGTGGGGTGCGCGAGCCGAGAAAGGAACAAGTATTTTAGACTGGAGCTAGCTGGAAACAAATTACTCAATTTCTTTAAAAAAAAAAAATCATTCTTAATTAGGACAGAAACCTCCAGTTAGGCTTTTTTAAAGCCTAAAAATACCATTTTGCTTTGGTTTGAAAACTATTTTTGTTATTCAGACTGCAAGATAAAACACATTTGAATCGATGATGAAATTCACAACAAAAACTATACCCCTTTTCATCCTGAAAATGCTGAAATGGGTTGTTCCAAATTTTTCAACATTTTCTCTTTTTCAAAAAATCTAAATTTTTAATTTAGCTGAAATATATATATATATATATATATTTTAAGGAAACTCTTCATTTTTTTCCCCCCAAAAAGCTTTAGTACTTACAATCCTGAGTGATTCTTAGCTGTGTGATAAGCAGCTGCCATGACTGCACTCTGCAGCCCTCTCTGCTCTGGGACTTCCAAGCCAGCCCCAGCACTGGCACCATGTAGCCCTCTGCAACATTTTAGCCTTGTCTAGCCACTGAAAATGCATTTTTCTTTCTTTTTCTTCCATTCTTTCTCCTCTGAGAATTAGTTTTTACCAGTGCAGCATGTCTAACACAGTCAGGGAACTTCACAGTGAGTTGAAATCACATTGATTTCCTGAGGAAAGTGCTGCATACTAATTCCTCCTGTCTTCTTCCCATGAGGAAAGCGGGTAACAGCTTCAGGAAAGCACCTTGATTTGTAGATGTTGTGTTCACCATCACAGTCAGGACAGGCTGAGGGCTGTGCAACCGTCATGGGAAGGAAGGGAACCTTGACCGGTCTGACACAGCTCCTGGGTCTCAAGCTGGCATTGCTGGTGAAGCGAAGCACATGGGGTTAATGCAGAATGTGCTAAGCCTGAGGAAAGCTGAACCTAGGATGAACTGGAGGCTGTGTCCTTGCAAGAGCAACTTGGTGGCATCTAAGACGAAGAACGGGTCACTCTGCAAATCGTCCCCAGTGGCCGTGCCCCTCCAGGTGGATCAGGGTGCAGTGTAGGGTTTGTTTCAGGCGAATGTGCTTGAAGCAGGGAGAAGGCATGAGGAAGTGCAAGTGGTATAACTGCTCTGAGGGGCCTCGTTTCCCTGCTCTGTCCTCTTTTTTGATATATATTTACTGCAATTTACATTCATAACACATAAAAGGGTTTCCACACTTTAGAAGATCAGTCTCCATCATGGGACACAAGCCAAGGGACCAGTACCGCATGTTTTGCTGTGCTGGGAACTGGTGACTGCTGGTGCTTACTAGCTTCCCACCTGGTGAGCTGCTCACCTGGCCAAAGCTGGAGTCCCAGTGGGAGAACTGTGGGTCCAAGGTGCTCTGCAGCCCCTACAACATGCCACACAACTCATGAAAGCAAATCTGTTTTCATCTTACATCTTTTCTCAGGGAAATGCACCGTGGTTGTTTGTGGACAAGGGTACCTGGGCTGGAAGGTGGTTTTGGTGGATGGAGCTATTATTAAACTTCTAATATAAATGAATCCTGCAAGACCATTCCCTCTGCAGCTGGGATATCTCCAGCACAAGCACTGTTAGTGCCAGTGACATTGCAGAGAGGACAGCACCCAACAGCTGTCAACTGCAAAGGTGTCTTTGCAAGGGGAAGGTGTGTTACAGTTAACATGAGCAGCGCTTTGTTAAAACCTGAATGCAAAGGGCAGCCCAGGAGTGGGGATTACAGCATTGCCTTTATTTCAGGGGCTCTCCTCCTCCACGTTCTGCAGGGTTTGGCTCTCCCTCTCCTCCCCCCTTTCTCCTCTCCTTATTTGAAGAACAGTAAAGCAATATAACAACGTTTCCACTGTGTTAATCCTACTGTCCTGAGGATTTACTGGGGTCTCTCACTCCTTGCTATTATGTAAACGCTGAAATCCAGTGGTAGGCGGTAGAAGAATAAAAAGTCCCTTCAGTTTCTGAGAGGGCCCCAGTGCCCAGCAGAAAGGCACCGCAGGGAAACTCAATGGCTTCTGGGGGCTGACTGAAGCTTCTAATGGTTGGAGCCCCCGCAAAAGCCTACTCAAAGGGAGCAGAGCCTGAGCACTGAGCCTGTTTGGGAGCTCATGGCCGTGTTCATCCCCACTCTGCTGTTGCACTGCTTTTGATTCCCATTGTCGCTGTGTGAAATGAAAGGCAGGAAGAATGAAGGAAGCCTCCACACCCAGAGTGGGCGGCAAAGGCATCCCAAAGGTGTCCTGGGCCATTTTCCCTTGGCACAGGGCTGGGGCATCAGCCAGCGGTGCTTCCCTCTGTGTCCAGGGTAGTTTTTGCATCATGGAACTTTCTGAGGGTGAGGGAGGGAACAGCATGGATGTGGAGGAGGAAGGGCATGGTGGTGGAGTGGGAGAGGGGACATTCGAGACTGCTCTTAAAACTCTTATAAACTGTTTCAGATGCCCAGCTTCTGCAGCAGCTCCATGTGCTTGGCTCGATGCTGGTAAGGGCTGATCTCCTCTCTCTGGAGACAAGCCCACGCCTTCAGCCTGTCCCATCTCACTCCTCCTCCTCCCCCACAAAACAGTCATTGCTATCTTGATGATCTTTAGGCGGTATTAAACGAGAGGGTGGTTTCCATATAGAAGTCTCACTGTGATTAATGGATTAAGAGATTTTGTGAAAATTAAAGCCTTTCTTCATACTTCATGTTTTTAGCTCTTCAGCTGTTGCTTTTACCCTTCTACACCAGTGCCAAAATCCTTGTGGGGAGGGGGAGGGCAGCAAGAAGGCACTGGGGGGAGGCAGGGGAGCAGCCTGGCTTGCTCCATCCCTTTTGCTGATGTTTTTCTCTATGATGACCCAGAGATTTGGCTGTCAGCATCCTCCAGCAGAGCCAGAGTGATGCTGGATGTTCTTTTGCACCAGTTTCCTCAAAGCTTCACCCTGCAAAGCCCCAGGCAGAGCTCGCTGCTCACAGCATTTGCAGAGACAAGACGGCTACGAGCAGGGCAAATTTATATACAACACAACCCAGGAGAGGGGGTGTAAATACCTCTGTATTTACACATTTATCATTGTGATTCAGGCTGCATGATGAGGAATCGGCACACTCAATGGAAAGTTGAGGCAAAAGAGAGAGGAAATGAAAAAGTATCTGCAAGTGGCAGCTCAGACGAGAGACTGGCAGCCTTGAGGGTTTCCAGCAGCAAAAAGGCTTTCAATTACTGCTGCGTGCTGCTGCTCGATAACATCTTCATTTCCCCTGCCACACTGCTGGAAGGCCGCAGCCAGGACGAATTGGGAATACAGGTCCTCGCTCCATTGTCGCCTATTCTCCGCCGTGGACATGCCCAGCTGTTTTCACAAAGCCTTACTGGTATGGGGATACCGAGCTGGGGCCCTAAAATCCACAGTTGGTCTTGTTGCTGATTTATGGGGCTGTTTGCTTCCCAGGTGCCAGTAGATACCATCCTACATTAAAGCTCAGGTACAAGCAAAGGGACACCCTTTGCGGTGGTGGGGTCCCCCCTCCATGACCTAGCCCAGAGGGAGCCAAACTTCTGAAATCCTGAACTGAGATATCAAGCAGCTGCATCACCTTGACTCAGCCCTCGTGGTCTGTCTCAGGGGCTGCACTGATTTGCTTTTCCATGTACTGGCACCACGTGGGCTCCCAGGAACTGTCTGGCACAACTGATACGCTTCCTTGGTGCTTTTCTGTTAGACAGTGTTATTGAAGGACTGTGTGGGGTCTGGTAATCATTTGTAACTAACATCTGACATGGTGAAAACTTGTCCATTGAGCAGCAGCAGAAGAATGCGGGTGCTGACACAAAACAAATATCCCCAGGTGACAAGCAACAGGGTTCTTTGCATGGAGTGTAGTGGAAAGGAGTCACAAACGCTCTGCTGGACCACTTCAGAGCATCCAGCACTAGGTGTTGTTGAGAAGCGACAATTTAAAGTTCATTTTTGCAGGGCATAACTTCTCGGAACTGTTTTCTCTCCCTTAAGCATGCAGCACTGCCAAAGTTTACGGTCTCCTTGTTTCCACCTAATGGGAAGTGTTTTATTAATTGTTCCAGTGTTCACTCCCAAACCAGTGTGTGCTGTGGCCCAGAGATGCCCCAGCTGCAGGGATGAGGAGGTGGCAGCACTGCATGTGGCCCTGGAGACACTGGTGTAACCAAGCTGCAGCCTGCAGCCCCAGACCTGTCGCAGTAGAGCTGGCAGCCATATAAACTTTATGTTCCCTTCGCACCTATTATGCACCAGCCAGGTCTCTTTGCTCTTGTTCCACTCTTTATTCTCCTTTCCGCTTACAAATCATGTGTGGTTTCATAGGAAATGGGCTTTGAATTGATCACCTTTGCAGCTTTATCTAATTTAATCGAAACCCAATATAAAATGGAAGCAAGTGAGGGAATCCTGGGTATCCAGTGGGAAGCCTGTGTGCAACAAACCACTCTGCTGCAATGAATGACATTGCCACAACTCGTGGTGAAATGCTGGCGTTGTCTAGAGCTGTGGAGCTCCAGAAATAACGCAGGCCCTGCTGCAGCCGCAGGGCTGAGCCGTCCCACGGATGCACCCGAGTGGGAGATGTGGCGTTGCAGGCTGACACTCGCTGGGATCCCAGCCCCGGGCTCTGCATCAGCTCGCCCGCAAGCCTTCGTGCTTCATCTCCAGCACTGGCCCTGCTGGCATATCTTCCCCAGGAGCGGGGATGGTCTCTCAGCTCATCATGTCCCATTTACCACTCCAGAGCCTCCAAGCGATTGACAGCAAAGCCCCATTCACCCACCAGCTGCAGGCAAGATGGATTTTTTTTTGATGGCAAGCAGAATAGCATTTGGGCTGGTGGAGACTGGAGACTGCAAGCAGGGCTTGGCTGATTATCACAGCGATTTGGAGAGGGCGATGCTGAAATGGCAGAACTGGTCCTGCAGAAGCTGACGGGTCCCAGCAGTGAGAGCAGAGATGCAGCCTCCAAAAACTCTAATTGGTGGCTCTGGGAGGCAGCATTGGCCTTGGCTCCAGTACAGCACAGGAGGAAGAAAGAGACTCAGGCAAGAGGGAGCGTTGTGCCCCAGGAGGGGAAGAAGAAGAATAAGAAGAATAAGGCATGCAAAATGTGTGAGAAAAAGTGCTGCAAAAGGATGTGGGGCAGTCCTGCAGCTGTGATGCCATCCGCTAGCAAGCCTGGTGTTCACGTCTGTCCTTCCCAGATACATCTGCTCCACAGAAATAGTCTGCACTGCGCTCAGGCTGGGTCACAACTCACTTCTTGTGTTGTAAGGATGCGTTTCATCATTTCAGTGTGGAAACTACCTGGCCATGGCCATTACCAGAGTTCTGGGAGGCAAAGCAGCACTGTGCCAGAGCTGCAGGCCTTTACACAATTACACTGGTGGAACCTGAATTTTTTTTTTTTTTTTTTTTTGAGCTAAAGCAAGAAACAAGAGGATGAGAGGAAGGAAGGGTTGGAAGGGAACAGTGTTTCGGACAACAAATCCACCTATTTTGGTGCAAGTGTACAATGCAAAGCGCAGACCTGACACCTAGAAACTCGACAGAAGTTGCCTTCATCCTGTTGAGTTTGCTCATCGTCCGGAAGGACAACACATTTCATGCTGCACAGTTCTCCTCTGCAGCCTCAGCTCCAGGGACCAGAGTGAATCAGTGCTTGTCTGTGGCACCTGGATGCTTCAACACCACTACCCGTGCGCCGGTTTGGGAAACAGCTGTGAGTGCTGAGCTCTACCCAGACTGAGCGTGAAATCTTCTCCAAACACCAAGCCATTACTTCATGGCCATTATCCCTCCTTAAATGTTCTGTGTGCTCATTGCTCACTGGGCACTGTGCTTCTGGTGCAGGGATACAGTTTATGATCTCGGCTTTGTTTTAGAAAAAAAAAAAAAGGTAACACAAAAAGCTCCTGGACTGCTTGTTGGAAATACAATAGGAGCCAATAGGAGGGTGGCTCCAGCTGAGCACACAGCAGTCCTGAGCAAAAATCCACATGCCCTTCACTGAAGGAAACCTGAATTTGTGACCAGGTGGCCCCAGTTACCCTTCGTCCCTCAGCCCTGTCCTGCAGCCCTCGCGCTGTCTCACCTCTAGCCCCAGCTGTGGGACAGCCCCAGAGCTGTGCCCGCTGGCTCTGCTCCAGCACAGCGCAAGAACATTGCGCCTGCCCTCACCCCATCAATGAAACCACTTGCAAAAATCAAGACATTACTGTCAATGGCAAAGGCATGGAAAAGTTTTACCGACTCAACTTCTCTTTTAGTCAGATCCCTGGAGCAAAATCCTGAGCATGCGCTTGAAGCCGAGCAGCAGAAAACAAAGCCTGCCCTTAGCAGAAGGTGTTTAAACACAAGGAATCAATTGTATTAAGTGCAAATTCATTGGCTGACACCAGCATCTGGGGGCAGAGTGGCTGCTCACTGCAGTGTGTGATGCTTCGGGCATGGGGAGCAGTGGCTCTGTGTTTGCTAGCGCTGTGGGCCAGTAACAGTGCCCAGAAGTGACTGCGAACAGACACAGCTGAAGCCTGATGGATTAATGCTGCCTCCCACCAGTGCAGCCCGTGATCCATCAATTACCTATCTGCTTAGTCCTTTCCCCCATCCTTTTACAATCTAAATAGTGCATTTTATAGTCACTGCTAAGTGATGTGATCAACATCAATTACCTACTAAAAGAGAATCAAGTCCCGATTTAAAATTAAGTGTCACATTTTGCCATGTTCTTTGTATGTAGCCAACAGAATAATTGCAGTGACATAAAAACTAATTACACAACTCCACAATTAGGCCTCCCTCCTAGAGCAGTGATTGCCTTTAAGTACATTGATAAAAAATTATTCTCAGCCCCAAATTATTCTCTCACACCCATCTTTTGGAAAAACCCTCTATCCCATCAGATCAAACGAGCATTGTTGAAGAACTCAATCTTGAAATGCAAAAGATAATACATGCAGAGCATGTTTTTTAAATCTCTTTGATGTGTGAGGGATTTCAGCGGAGGGGATTAGGCTGGTATTGCCCGCGGATGCAGCACGCTTCTCTCCGGACCAAGCATCTGAGTGAGACTTCGCAGGCTGCCTGGAGCTGGCATCTGACGCTGCTCCCGCTGGGATCAATGACACAGGCTCCCACCTTTTGCTGCAGCTCCCAAGCGCCCAGAAGGGGCTGCACGCAGCCATAGGCATGACCTGAAGGGTTCGGTTCTGCACTGGAGCAGGGCTCCACCATCATGGTTCAGCTCCTCCAGTGGCCAGACCCACAGCCCAGCTCAGCTCAGCCACCCCCAAGACAGCACTCACTGCAGCCCCCCCCTTCCCTGAAAGCTGGGGGATACTGGGATTCACTTTGTATGCCAGATCTGTCTTTCAGGGAAGGAGGAGGATTTTATTCTCAATGCTGCAAAAGATTTCCAATAAAACCCCAATAAACAGGAGAGCTGAGGTGGAGCTTAAGCAAAGAAGCTCTTTGCCTCCTGCTGCTGTTCCTCCAGCACCCGCTACCTGAATCTTACCTTTTATCTCCCATCTGCAACAGAGTAATTCTATCCTGCGGCCAAGGCTCTTTGCTGCCTAAGGATGGAGCACAGCATTCCCTTGGACTGCGCTGGAGCGAGGGATGAACCCTGTGTCACACCTCCCCATCGGGGCAGGGCGTCCCCAGCAGTCACCAGAAAAAGGGTCAGCAGCCAAAGCGGTTCGCAACCCACCATCCCACCAGAGAGGAGACGCCCCTGCCCTCCTCTGGCTGTCACTCTGGCTTATCCCTGGTTCTGGGACTCCCACCCAGAGTCTGTGGGAGGGCTTCAGCCCAGCGGGGTCAGGTCCTGCCCGGAGCTGGGGGCAGCGCTGCTCGGTGGAGCGGGGCATGGAGGGAAAGGGCTGCAGCACGAGGCGCTTCAGCTCCACGCGTCCAGGCGCCAGGAGCTATGCCTTGCCAAAAATCACATACCTAGCAAAAAAAACATCACGTACCTGAAAAATCACAGCATTGAAACCCAATAAATCTGTGAGGCATTTCGGATAGCCTTTGTGGGCTTTGATTCTGAATCTGAGGTGTTTATATCCAACCTGGAAAGACTGAAAACATTTCATTTACTTTGAACTAACGCGGAGACTTTTCCTACAATCAATCACTTGCTCCTGGAGGCACACAAAACACATGAGATGTGAAAGAGGAGGACTGAATTCCCACCTGTGGCAGCACTCTCGGCACTGCTGATGGTGTGTGAGTGGTAGCAGCCGTGGGTGAAGCTGGTTGCCGGTGGGCACAGCTTGCTACTCTCCCCTCCATTACACTGCGCCCTCAGCAGCCTCCTGCCTCCCTCCCTGACTTGCGCTATTTAGGTGACTTTTTGACAGGCGAGGTACAGCCCTGCAACCACACACACCGCACTCCGCCACAACCACAGGGCGGAAGGCGGAGCCTCGCCAGCGCGGCCGCCCCTCAGCCATGTTCCCGCCCCCAGCCGTGTTCCCGCCCTCGGCCCGGCGGAGCGTGCGCAGTACAGAGCGGTGAGTGGGGGGGCGCGGGGTCTGTGAGGGCCGAGGCGCGGGGCTGGGCCGGCCCGGGAGGGGTCTCGGCCCGCTCCGTGGCGGAGGCCGAGGCGCTGAGGGCCAGCTCTGCGATGCCGTAAAGGAGCGTGGCGAATGGAGGCTGTCTCCTGGCCTCTCGTTTTGTAGAAATAGCCAAAAAACAAAAGGCCACGCAGAGCGCTGTGGGAGAGCCCGGAGCCCCTCGTGCCCGCGCGCCGAGTCCCGGTGTCCGAGCACACGGGTGACGCTCCGGGCCGCCGCGGAGGCTTCGTTCCGCGCTCACGGACAGAACTGCGGGGCGTGGGTTGCAGAACTCCACTTCGGTAGAAGTTGCACGGGGTTCTTCGTGGAGAGTGCACCCACGCGGGGTTTGTGTGTACTCACTGCTTGGAACGGTGCCCCAGAGCGTTCAGCTTCAGCGGCTGCTATTGGAAGTAGTCTGTGACGAACAGTCACGGCCTGGGCTTGCACCGAGTTACGGCTGGCCTAGTACCTAGAAGCAGACAGCGCGACTTCACTGACCACACTGAACTTGCTTGCCCGAGCAGCACGGCCTGCGCGGCGTGGGCGGTTCGGTGGAGCCTGCTGCCGTTAAATCCGTGCGAGCAGCAGGAGCTGCACTCCGTCCTCTACCCCAGTGCTGCCGCAGCCCTCCTGCTCGCTGTGAGCCCTTTGAGCCCATCCCTGCTTTACAGGTAGCGATAGCAAGGCTTCACGCTTTCTCTGCCTTTCTCCAACCTTACAATGGCCAAGCTGGCCTGCACAGGTCTTTCTGAGCTGCCTCCAAGGTGTTGCTGTGGTGGAAGCATTCCAAATACTGTCCCAGTGCTGCTGAGCACTCCACTGTAGGAGTGCAGCTGACGGAGGTCAGAACGCTGTCTGCACGTTCCTTCTGCACAGCCACGTGTTTGCAGGCTTCAAGGGGCACAAATATTTTCCCATTACATAAATCAGCTGGAAACAGAGGATTCCTGCTGCGTCTTCAGATCTGCCCCTTGGTCTGCGGAGTGCTCCCCATGCCCTGGAGGAAGCTGGTTTGGTTCTGCCACTGTCATTTCCTTTCTCACTGTTGAGAATTTCGTTAGTGTGAGCAACAAAATGCTTCACGACCTTTCCATGGCCCCTGAGGCCTTCCTCTCTCTGTTCTTGCCCTGCAAGGAGGTGGAAGACTGATTAAATACTGATGTGGTCAAGCTCTGCAGATGTGACATGTCAGTTCTACCTGGAGAGTTTGCAAGGCAGTGAGTTTTTACAATAAATTTAGAGATAGCAGTCAGCCCTTCTGTGTGCTAATCCTCTCAGATACTGACTCCCTCTGTGGCTTTCATAACCCACCTCAGCTCTGTTACTGCTCGGGTTTCCCCTCTGAGAAATAGTATTTAACTTTCACTCCTGGAGTAGGTGAATCAGCTTTAATTAAGATTTGTTGAGCGCTTTGTTGATAAGCTCCCTATAAAGCTGGTTATTATTTATTATTAACACACACACACATTCTTAGCACCTGAGATGTGTAATGCCACAACATGGGATCCTCTGGGAAACAGCCATGTGGAAAGAGACAGCGTGGGTTAAAGGCTTTGTCAAATCTCTTCTGGCTGTGGTTCACGAGGCAGCGTGCTCCCAAAGCTCTGATTCAAGAAAAAAAAATCCTCTTTGAGCTACTGTGAAATCTTAAATGTTCCTGGAAGTTATGTTCTAATTCTGCAAAGGACTTGTAGCTCTTGCCCACTTGCTGGATTGCTGGCAGGGCCCTGGGTCAGGGCTGTGCTGGGTTTGGTGCAGCTGTGTGTGTGTACCATCAGCTGCAGGGGCACAGCTGGTCTGTGAAGTACCTTGTTTCAGTGAGCGCTTCGATCCCTGCAGTGCTTTTGGTCATGATTGCTGTGGATTCCTTTGGAGTGGTAGGGAGCTGAGCTAGTTGAGGACCCTGAAAGGCCACAACCTGTGGCACAGGTTGACTTGGTGGCAAGTTGAGCTGGAAAGCTCCATTTATGAAAGGTAACAAAGGTATGAATTGGAATGGGTACGGCTGTGCTTGTGCTGTGTGTTGCTGTGTGGGTGCCCTTTCAGCAGTGTGAGCAGCTCTATTGTATTTTTGGGAAGAGAAGGCTGTTAATTTAGCTCTTAAATGTCACTGTTGTAGTGGTGTAGGAGTGGCCAGATGGAGGATGCTAAAATAAAATACGGGGCTGGAAAAGCCACCTTGTCTATACCCCTGTCTTGAGGCCTGCAAGAGATGCTCAGAGCGATGCCCAGACCAGGTGTCACAGGGCACTGCTTGGTGCCCTGGGGGCTCCTGTGTCCCTAGCTGCAGGTCCTGCACCCTCACAGTCAGGGCGAGCTGTGATGTGCTGCTGCCCAGCTCTCCTTCGCAGCCTGCTCTGTGTCTTGCCTTCAGCAAACAGGGAGACCAAACTGACTGTTGTCCTTGGAAGCAGCTGTTGGTGCTGAGAGCTGATAACAAGTCTGGAGGGCAGCAGGGATGGGGAAACAGCTTCCCTAGGGCTGCACGTGTTGTACCGCTGACTGCTCCTGTTGTGGCCCAGCCCCTGTAGTTTGTGACTTCCTAAGGGTGATACCAACATCTAGTGTGGTCTTCGTGCTCTATCCTCCCCTGCTTAGCTGCACTTAGTAATTCTATTTCTTGTCTTAGAGAATTATGAATGTTATGCAATTAAATCCCAGACTGATTTCTAGCTCTTTGCATTTGAAGCTGTGGTGTCACAACACTGACACATACTGCATTTTCAGTCCAGTCCCTGATTTTCTTCAGCATTACCTCTGTCTAGAGTTTCCCCCCATGCTGTATTTGTGCATCTGATCTCAGTTTTTGCTGTTTTCAAGGGTAGTTCTTTGCTTTGTTTTTACTGCTTTTTCTTTTTATTGATCTGTGGGTATTTTTGGAACTTTTCTTCAAGTTTATCAATTCTGATCATGACCTCTAGAGTGCTTCAAGCTCTTAACTGCTGGGCACCCTTTCAGCTTTTATAAAAGTACTTTCTCTTTCATTGTGCAGACCATGAATGAAAAGGATGAATAGAAGCAAACCTGGACAGAGCTCTGAGGGCCACTGCGTGACGTTTTCTCCCCTTGTGACAAGGAATCATTGATAGCTACCCCTGGAGTGCGTGCGTGGGTGAGTCACTTTGTTGTCCTTCTCTAGCCAGTGCTCTGCCTCATTGAGGTGGGCTCACCTAGTCTGAATTCTTCTGAGTTGCCTAAGAGTGATGGATGTGGGAAAAGCCTGCTTTAGATCCTGTGTGCTGGCTGGAGATGTGATGGGCTGTTCTCTAGAGGAGTAGTTGTGCCCTGTTTCTGAAGCTGATGTGTTTTGCAAGCCAAACTTCTCCCTAGGACTATGCTAGCCTGGCCCAGAGCAATCCTCGGTTCCCCAGCCCAGCTCCTCTGCTGACAGGTCCTAGGGAGCAAGTATTCCTTCCTGGGGCCACGTGCAGTCAGTGTGCCCAGTTGGCACCTCCAGGCGGGCAGGTCTTACGGTGAGCTGCTCAGAGGGTGGAGAGAGGAAGAAATGGCCAGCTCCTGAGATAGCTTCTTGGAGCAGCAGCACACAAAGTGTAGAAACCTCTCTACTTTGGTCGCAGAGGGATGAACATTGGAGAATTTGTGTCTGAGGTGCATTGCTGTATTTTCTTTGTAAATCTGTCCATAGTGAGAGTTAGGCTTGTCTGTATGTAAAATACCTTTTTGTTCTTGCGTAATTCTAAAAAAAGTTCCCTTGTGTGGTTACTCAACCCTGGAATAAAACTGGTTCACCATGGGTTAATTATAATTTTTTTTATCCCTGAATGGTGTCTTCTTGTGGGAGCAGTTGCAGGATACCTCATTCCAGCAGAGCACTGCTTGTCATCTTCTCAGTACGAACCGTGCTTAAGGAAGAGGAGTTGGTTGAACCAATGAAAAACATTTAACTAAGGAGAATGTCACTGTCCAAATAGGATCAGCTCCAGCTTCCTCTGAGTTTGGTCAGTACTGAGCTGCTGTGTTCAGCTTTTTGAAGATTAAGAGGCCGGTCCTCTTCAGAATTGCACTTCCATCCACTTACCGTCTCTCTCTGCTCATCTGTGTAGCTGGAGGTGACACTTGGCCCCACCAAATTCAAGGCCAGCTCAGGGTTCCTCTGTTTCATCTACTCCGCCTCTCAAGGCTCGTAGCTTGAGGTACTAGGCCGCTGTTGTTAACCTCCCTCAGAGCTTCAAGGACATCATCAGCATAAGAGAGGAGCTGTGTCCTGTTCTCCTTTATTGCTCCACAACTGGTGTCTGCTCTGACCAAATTACAGTCCCAGGGAAGAAAATTCAGCTTCCCTACAGCATTCCTGCAATTTCTACTGGAGTTTTCCTCACTTCTCTCAGGGAGGCTGTGTGCTGTAGCTGTGAAAAGGTTGGGTTCCACACTGTGTACAGCTGAATTTCAGTGGCTGATAAATCGTAGCCTGAGTCCAGTTCGTAAAGCACTCTGGGCTTCCCAAGATGCAAGAAGCAGTGCTTTGTCCTGAACGTGGGTTTGCTGGTAATTCTGTAGGATTTTCAATGAGCAGTCTGTAAGAGGCCTGCTTACACTGGTTCTCTGCGCTGTCAGAATCTCTACCAAATAATTCAAAGGCCTCCTGCAGAGAGAGGAAGAGGAGGATGGACGGGCGTTATAGAAACCTCTGGGTCACTGGAATAGGTGGGCAGAAGAAGCATACATATGTTGATCTGAAGGAGATACCAAGCCAGGTATATATCTTTAAGTCCCTTAGGAAAAGCCTTTTTTTTTTAAGCAGTTGCCTATTTTAAACCAAAACAGTTGCTTTAATGAGAGGTTTTAAGGATTTAACTGTTAATTTTAGATTTTTTTATTTCAAGCATACTTTCTCAAAATTAACTTTTTCAACATAGAACATTTTAATGTCTTCTGTGTTGGTGCTCATTTGCAAGAAATTTATGCACAATTATTTCTTATGTACCAGTTAAATCTATCAGCCAACAGATGTCAAGTGTAGCAAAAATGCTATAATAATATTGTGGTCTAATAATAGTTATAATGATTCTAATTACCTGGCACGGCTTTTGAGAGAGGCAGACTTGGAAATTAGTGCAAATGAAATGTTTAACCTTGAACTATAGAAGGAGAAAATGGGCTCTTCCGCAGATGTTTGGGCTGCACCCCCTCCTCCCTGTCAGACACCCCATGCCTTTCCTTCCCTCAAACAAATAAGAGTAGCAGTACGGTCTGCTTTAAGTGCTAAAACTTCATTCTCATTACAGTCAGAGAAGGAGAACAGGGCTGGTGAGCTGTAGATGAGCAGGTTTCTGGAAATAACTGTGGATAGGAAGCCTGGTCATTTTTAACCTTGTGCTGCAGTCTCGCCTTGCTTTCCTGCTGCCTGATGATTGCAGTGCACACAGATTGATCTTGCCTTGGGAAGGCTGGGGGAGGCTCAGCAGTCTTCATCTTTTATGCAAGCTGGTTGTGCTGCTTTTAAGTGTCAGGGAGGCTTTGACTCAGCCTGAGAAGCACAAAGCCAGACCCAGCTTGCCTTGGTGCTGCTGCGCAGCTTTCACGCTGACTGCTGTTGGGAAAGGGGGGCTGGGAGGGGTGCAGGTGATTAGGGATGAATGCTCACTCCCTGCTGATGTGGGAAGAGAGAGGGCATGGCTGCAGGTAGGGGACAGCCATGTTGTTGGCAGGCTTGGTGCTGCTTTGCCTTGAGCAGCTTATGTCTGTAGGCCATAGTGGAGACTGTCCACAGTGCAGGAGGGATGCTCTGTGCACCAATTCTTCTGTGCAACTCCTGATTCACCACTACTGCTGTATGCTTCCTTTAGGAAGGATCCTGGGCTGTTTCTTCATACTCCTAGGTGGTTTTTGCCCAACCTTGCTTTGTGCTGTGTGTCTCAGGAGCTCAATGCATAATGAATCGCTTCTTGCCACAGCTGCTCATTTTAATTTTGCAGTGTGATGTTGGAGAGGAGTCCATGATTCATGGGGAAGGATCCCACAGAGGAAGCCCAGGATAGGCTGGAAGTTGACGGCTTTCAGTGGTTATATGGCAGGCTGAACTTTTTGCCTCTAAGTAAGATATTCAGCAAGCCGATAACTCAGCAGGACCACTGGGAATTCGACTGTTGGTTGCTGATCCTCAGCATGAGCAGCAGCTGTGAATCTTTCATCATCTTCCTGTAAAAGGAGGAATCCAGATGTGCCCACACGAGGTTTTCTTTTCTCTTTCTTGTAGGCTGGCATGCTTTGCTTCTCCCAGAAGTGAGCATTGCACACGCTTGGCACCTTCAGCCCACCTTTCTCAGGGGCTGGCACTGGTGAGGGCTCTGCCACCTTCAGCCTTTTCTTGGGGAACGTTTGCCTTCGTGCTGAGATCTGCACTGCCATCAGCTCCTTCTGCGTGTGAGCTGGTGTATTGCTATGGAGATGGGAGCTGCAGGGTGCAGCCTTTCCCAGACTTGTGTGAAAGAGGATGCAGTCTTGGGCTACCTTTGTTTAAAGAAAATTATTTCTCAGAGTAAATAGTTTGTCAAAGAACAGTTGGCGTTGCCCCAGATGCTATTAAGGAAAAGACAAATCTCGGATCTCCTCAAGCCTGAGCTGTAAAGCTCATGCAATATTCACTTGCTGCTTTGCTTCACTCACTCAACATCAGACATTGCTGCTGTGACTGACGCTGACTCATTAACCTGTCTGTGCTTTTACCCTAAGAAACCAAAGCTCTCTTTGTTTTTTTGCTCGTGTAAATGTTAGCACTGTATATCTCGTGCTGTCTGCCTCAAGAGCACTTTTCTACATCCCTTTTTTCAATCTGTTGAGAGTTCGCATCTTCACCGGTCTGAATCCTCTAGCCTGGTTTCCAAAGGACACAAAGGACACGTGGGGGCACTGACCTCCTCTGTCATTCCTCCCACTCCCTCCCAGTGTGTTTTTCACCACTGGCCAGTTTCAGGCCACCAAGGAGTTCTCAGAGATGCAGAGTTCACCTGCATTTGATGAAAATAGGCATCCTTCTCAGGACAGAGGCTGCGTGGATTCACCTCCTGTGGGCACCAGAAACCTAAGTGGGAGAGTGAACAGGCCCTATGTGTCCTCCAGAGACAGGAAAGCACCAGCAGAGGCCCCGCTGCACTGCTAGGGAACGGCAGCTGGCTGCTTGTGGCAGAGATGTCAGGGACACTTTATTAAGCCTGTGTGCATGGTTTGATCTTTGCAGCTGAGTTAAACGTTCTCAGGTTGAGCTTCTATTGCTTTACTGCTGTTTTCATGTGTATTTGGCACTCTGACTTCACGCATATCAACCTGTATGGGGAGTGTGTGACAAGAGCTCATGGGAAAACACCCTTCTGCCCTTTCCACTGCTGTGCTGTTGCCCTCCTCCCTCTTTGGCTTCCCTGTTCCTTGCAGTACTGGTGCTGGATCTCTCCTGAATGCAAAAGAGCACAGGCACCTCCGGGCTTGTCCAGTTGTGCTGGATGAGCTTGTGCTGGCCTCCTGGGGACTTGGGGATGCTGCCCTTTCTGCTCGCCTGGCGCTGGCATATGCTTGCTTTGCGTGGCTTCTGGTACGTGGAGAACCTTCCCAGCGAGGTCTGGAGGAGCCCTCTGGCACCTCTTTGCCTCATTGCCTCCACATCTCATTTCAGTTTTCATCTGTAAACATCTCTTTGCCCTTGCTAAACACTGTGTCTCAATTTCTCTCTGCAAGGATATTATTTAATTTGTAAATGTTTTAGGACGCTACTTGAAAGATATGATATGAAACTGTATTTCATTTACTGTAATGATCCACTAATGCAGGCATATTTCAAAGGCAGGCTAAGCTGTACTGTGGGGTTTAATTAAATTTTATTTTTCAAGTAAACATCAATAGCTAGACAATAACAAATGGTGGACAGTATGCATACAAAATGAACTCCCTCCATTTTCTTTCCTGTGACTGTGGAAGTGGAAATGTGAGGTCCTTAAACGCACTTGGCCAGCTCACAGTTGCTGCTGCAGGGCAGTGACTTCTGGGGGACTTCTTTCTTCATAGTTTGACTTACGTTTCTTGATGTCTTCCTGCCGACAGAATCAACTCTGTTACGCTACGTGCAATTTCCAGCAGCAGCCTTGAGTGAGTTAGATTCTTCTGGATGCTCTGAGCTTAAAAAGTTTTGAATACGCCGCTGTTGCTGTAATGCGTGATGGCGTGTAGCAACGTGTCCTTGTCAGGGTTACCAGCTGCAGGGCTAGGTGCAGGGCTCGTGTTCCTCAGTGGGAAGCGCGTGTCTGCAGTGAAAGTGAGGTTGTTGCATCCGCATTGTTGCACCCACATCAGGAATAAGCAAGTGGCTTTGCTTTAGTGCGCTTCTTTCCTTTTCTTCCAATGAGCACGGAGTAATCAAGTGCAAAATGTGTGCAGAGAAGCTTGCAAAGTCTGTTCAAAGTCAGTGGGAGGCTGCTGGAAATCATAATGGCTCTCACAAGCGTGGCACTTTTACAAGTTTTCTAGGGGTAAAGCAATTCACTGGTGATGTTGTAAATGAGTTCCTTTGTTTGGGTTTTTGCAGAGCATCGCTTTGGGAGAGAGTGAGATTGCTGTCTGAAGCAGCTTTGAGTCCTCGCTGGTTTTCTGGTGGCTTGCGTAGTTTTTGTTCTCTTTATTGTTCAGAAAATTTTCCATTGTTTAAAAACATAATCAGAACTTGCTGAGAAAATCAGCGCGGGTGCCCTGGAGCTCCTCAGCACTGCGTCCGTTTGATTTCTCTGAAATCTGCTCAAGTCAGAATGCAGAAAATAAGTAAACTTGTCAGAGGAAGACCTCCTGTCCTCTGTTCAGAGCTGGGAGTTGGAGCCGTGCTATGGATTTCCACCTGAAGCTTTGCCTGCTGCCCATGCATCTCCTGTGTGGTGGGTAGGTGCATGTTGAGGGGGGGTCCGTGCCTTGTGCTTGTTGGAAAGCAGAGTGTGTACAGTCAGAAGGAGACGGTGGGAGCCTGGCTCTTGCATCTTTGCAGCTGTAGCTGCCTGCAAAGCATCGCTGGAAATGACAGCCTTGCGTCTGCTAACCGCCTCCTCCAGGATATTTCAGTGTAACACTTCCAGCATTATGGCAGTAGTCTGCGTGTTCTGCTGCTTGCTGGAAGTGAGCACCACGAGCACTTCACAGTTCTTCTCTGCACGTGCCAGCTGACAGTGCTTGTGCTGGGCGAGGTGCTCGCAGGAAGGCTGGCAAGACCGTGTCCTGCACCTGATGCCAGTCCCTGTGGATGGAGAGAAATCCTTGTACACATAAAAGAGCGTCTAGATATGACTTGTCATGAAACATCAGATGCTCTTTAAATAAATTCTGGAGAAAAATAGCTGCTGAGGTTTGTGCTGGTGCTCCCAATACCAAGGGGAATGCCCTATGCCTGCCTGCCTTGTATTTCCCATGTTCTTTGCTCTAGGCTTGCCAATTTGTTCTTCTCTGATTTTTTCTTTTTGTTGTTTATGTGTAGTGTCAGTCAAGGCTCTGTTGTAAGATTTTGGGACAGACATTGCTTTCTGGTGACTGGAGGCAGTGTCTCCTACTTCTCTCATCTTTTCTTCAGATCTCCTATCTCTCTCCCATTCGCTCTCACTTTGAAATAAACCAGACTCCTTTGTGGGTTACAAAGCTTTCCGTCCACCTCAGGCCTCCTCCTGCAGACAGATTTTCCTAGGGCCAGTGTTCATCTCCTGTAGCAGGAGAGATTTTCTGGCTGTGGTTGGTCTCACATGGGTGACACCACTTAAAGCCTGGTGGCATGGAACATCTGGAGCTGGCAGATGAGTCCTGGGCTGGGGAATTTGCCCTCTGCAGAGCAGTAAGCTCTCAAAGCTGCTGTTTGCAGGAGCAGGTGGATGATTTGAATTTCTGTAGGGCTGCTGTAGCCATGCTGGGGATGTGCAGGCTGGTGCTGGGGTCATGAGCAGCCTTTGGTGGCTTCAGTGGCTGAAGCGGAAGCTCACCAGTGTGCCCGCGGAGAGCTCAGGGATGGAGCTGCTGAGCTGGGAATGGAGTGAGACCTCTTGTGCCAGTTTTGGCACAGTTAACCCAAAAAAGGGTTCTCAAACGGGAACAAAGATGATGCTGACACTTGGTGAGCAGCCAGGTGGACATGGTAGTGCTTCTCACATTAAGGTTTGGCCAGGGAAGAACAACTGAAATCCCTACTCATGCTTAGAAGGTTTCTAAGTGTGTTTTGGCTTTGTTTTTGCAATGTCACCCTCTCTAAAAGGCTTTGCAGTAGCTCACTAGGACTTGTGTTGTGGCTGCAGGGAGAACAGGAGAAGGGTGGGAGAGAGGAAGAAATGTGCCCTGGATGGGAAGTAGCTGAGGAGGAGCGAGGGGTGAAGGAAAGAAGCTGAAGTGAAGGAGGGGGAGAGTGTGTGAGGCTGGCTGGGAAGGAGCAGTGCTTGCTCAGATGGATGATAACCCACTGCAGGCTGGCAGCACTTCACATTATTGAGGCTTGTCTACCAACATTAGCCTTCATAATGGTTCCCTGGGATGAGCGAGATGCTGTGCTGCTGGATGAGGAACGTGAAGTCTCTGTGTAATAAGGAGCTTCAGCCCAGAGTGATAATTTAAAACCCAAGTTCTTTTCGGTCATGAATACTACTGATGTCTGCCTCACATGGGAGGTGCTGCGCAGGAACAGATTGCCTTGAGCTGATGTGTTTTGAAAATGGAAAGTGTTCTGGTCTTTGTGAGCACTTGGGTCTAGCACTGGCCAGCTAGGTTTCTTGGATTTTTCTTTTGGAGTTTGGCAGCCGTCTGCTTCAGGGAGTACAGTGGTCTCATACGAGCTGATTTGATCTGACACATGACAAATTGTTTCTGCTGGTGGGTACTCGAGGCGCAGTTTGTTAGCTGGCAGCCTTGGCTATGTGGGCACTGGGGGAGTGGGGCAAGGCACGTCCACCCTCCTCCTAGACAGCGCCGTCACAGGAGTGCTCTTGTAGCCCACTTCCCATCTCACCCTTCTTTTTGCTAGTTGTTAAAGCACAGGCCTTATGAGGAGCGGCTGAGGGAGCTGGGATTGTTCAGTCTGGAGAAGAGGAGGCTCAGGGGAGATCTTATCGCTCTCTGTAACTACCTGAAGGGAGGTTGTAGTGAGCTGGGGGTCGGCCTCTTCTCTCTTGTAACTAGTGACAGGACGAGGGGGAATGGCCTCAAGTTGTGCCAGGGGAGATTTAGGCTGGACATGAGGAAATACTACTTTTCTGAAAGAGTGGTCAGGCGCTGGAACGGGCTGCCCAGGGAGGTGGTGGAGTCATCGTCCCTGGAGGTGTTCAAGAAACGTTTAGATATAGCATTGAGAGACATGGTTTAGTGGGGTTATTGGTGGTAGGTGGATGGTTGGATGGGATGATCTTGTAGGTCTTTTCCAACCTAGCTAATTCTATGATTCTGTGATTCTAAATCATGCTATTTGCGTAGATTATTAATGTTGCTTATGGCTGAGAGTTCCTGCAGATGCTCTTCGTGTTTCTCGTTGCACTTTGGCGTGCAGAGCAGAGCCTGCCTTCCTGGAACCGGACTTAGTTGCCATTAAGGGTGCTTTGATTAAGTTGCTTTTCTTTTGGGCACCCTTTTAACTCTGTAATGAGGAGTGGAATATTACTCTCCTCAGCAGAATTACTATCTAGTAATGTTACCTAAAAAGTACACGTCCCCTGTGAGATACTGTAAATACATTTTATCTCTTCTATTACCTGCTGTTTCAAGAATATGTCCCCTAAGCATTTTAATCTTGTTTTCCAGACTTGTCTCAGGGTGAGGAATCACTCTTATTTGCAACCTGGGGCATAATTACTCTGTGCATTAATTTTGTCTCTTTCTTGTTGTCCATCTATTATTACTTCCTAGAGAAAAAACCCTCTGTAAATCTCCACTGAGACAGGACTGACTGCTTGATTACCAGGAGAGTTATCCTTGCTAGAAATGCTTGTGAGAGGGCATCCCCTAGGTATGCACGTGTGTGTGTGTCAGCTCCTCCGGCACCTCCACGGCCAATGGAGCCCACGGTGACCCAGGCTGGCTCGGTGCTCCCAGCTCTACGATGAAAGAAGGCAGCAGAGCAGGTGGGTCTCCGTGCAGCCGTGACACACCTGGAGCACTGGGATGAGGCTGAGATTGGACTGCTCAGCCACCCACACAGCACTTTGCCTCCTGGAGCTCTTTTCCCGCAGTGCCCGGCTGCTGTTACGAAATAGAAATTAGAGAGGACAGTGAGGGAAGTGGTTCCTCAGATGACCCTCTTTTGTCTGGGGACTAAAAGCCAATTCGGAGATTTCTGTGGAAGTGCTGTTTGCTTTGGTCGTTTTTTGCTCTTTGAGTGCTGAGTGAAAGAGTTGGAGACTGGAGGCCACTGTAATTATTTCTTCCTGTGAAGTAGAATAAATGTTGGTACTGCTTAATGCACAAATGGCGGAGTCCTTGCCCTAGAAAAAGCAAGCTGTCTGACCCCGATGCTGCGAACCCTTATCCTTGTGAATAGCCATCCCTGCCGGGTTCTGGGTGTACTGAGACTTCTCACGCCCTGGATCAGTCTGTCAGAACTTGTCTTGACATGTGCCATCTGTGGTCACTGGGAGTCACTGTGGAGGCCGGCACTGAAGCAACCTTGGTTCACGTGGCAGCTTCATTTAGAATTTCAGCTGATGTGAAAGCTTTGCAGAGTGTTTTGTCCATCACATGATAAACTTTGCCGGCAGGTGGGGACAGCTGGAGTCTGCGGTCTTTGTGGGAGAAGCCCCCGCTGTACAAACGTGTCCTGCGACGGATTGCCTGCCTGCCTGGCTGGTAGAGCAAGATGAGTTTGTGGCTCCACCAGGATGGAGAGGAAGCTGCTCAGGATGTTCTCTGTCAGAGGAGAAAGTTGCTGCGCACACTCCTTTCCTCAACACTTAGAGTATCAGTGGCTAAAAGTCTGCTGTTAGCTTTTACTGCAAGCAGGGAGATGTGAGGCCAGAGAGGACTCCTGACAAGGAGCTGTGCAGAGGGCTGAGGGGCAGCAGGGTGGAGCTGAGAGGCTGCTCCTAACTGAGCCCCGTGGCTCTGAGGAGCGGTGAGCACAGCTGCGGAGCTCCTGAGGAGTCTGTGGGATCAGAGCAGTCTTGCTGCGTGGAAGGTTTGCTACTTCTTTGCGGTCCCCCAACGTTTTGTTTGGAAAAGAAAAATAATCATTGAGGGTTTGGAGAACTTGAAGTTTGGGCCCGGTGCCCTTCCTCAGTTCTCACCGGGTGCTTTAGGCACAGGCTGCTGTCCCTCCCCTTCCCTTCCCCTAGGTGTGTGCAGGGACCTGGGGATGTGCTCCTTGCTGAGGGTCTTTCTCTGTGCCCCAGTGTTCTGCACAACTGTGTCCTGGACTCGCAGCTCTTGTGGCCATGGCAGTGTATGCTGGAACCTTCCCGTGGTGATGAGCCAAGTGGACCCAGCGGCGCCTCGCGGCCCTGTCGGCACACTGAGCTCGTGGTGGCCAAAGCATTCACCGCAGCGCTGGCTCACAAAACTGCTGGGATTTGTGAGCCGTACAGAGGCAGATTCCCTGATTTGTCACCGTGTCATAAGGATTTAAGATTGAGAAGCTCTTTGAAGCATCGATACAGGCCGTTCTGCAGTGACAAGATGGAGACGAGCACTTTTGTGGCTTTCCTTCCCCTTCCTCAGGGAAAACACTCTTTTGCACGGATCACAAGCCGTGGCTCTGCTGGTGTTTGAAGAGACCAGAGGAACTGCAGAACCCAGCTCTTGGTACAGCATCAAAGCCTGCCTGTCTGAAGCGCAGGTGCTCAGGAGCTCGAACTCGGCGTCCTTTGTGTCTGGGCAGCAAAAGGAAAGAAGGTCTCTGAGCCCGGAGTCACTCGGTGGATCAAAGCTGTGCGTAGCGGAGGCTGATGAGGCGAAAAGCAAGACTGCACGGGAAGGTCAGAGCCCGTGCGGATGGCGGAGGCTGTCTGGTAACACAGTTGTTCCCCCGGGGGGATCTGTAAAACCGCTGAGCACTCAGCTGCATCTGCCCCACGGGGGGCGGTGGGCGTGCTGGGTCGGGGCAATTCTGCGGCACCCAAGCGATTGTTCCAAGTGTTTTCTGGAAGAAGAGCTGGAGGGGCTGCGACAGCTGTGAGGCAGCGATAGCTATAATTAAAAGGATGCTGCACTGTCATATTTCGATCTGTTTTCTCAATGCATCGCTGTAAGAAACACCTAAAATAGCTCCATCTGACAAGAGATCAAAGAAGAGTATTTTTAAGTTGTGGACTCTTTGCAGTTGACGGTGCATTGTGTGCAGGCAGTTTCCTTGCTTCTTCCCTGATTTTTTACTATGCTTCAAACAGTGCCCAGGAGCCAGTGAAGAGCGAGGCATCCTGATTGCCGTGGTGATGTCAGCACCTGTCTGTCTGTAGGCACCTCACAGGCAGGAAGGCAATGAACATCCCAAAGTAGACCTGGCAGGTGATGGAGTACTGGAACGGAGGGGAATTACCTTCTCTTTTAGCTTCTCCTGTCTATACCTTTAGTTCTACGCTTGCAGTCTTTGAAGCTCTTGGCAATTTCAAATTATTTTCCTTCAGAAAAAAATAAGCTTAATGAATGCTGCCGGCTGCTGACTGGCTGTTCTCCTGCTTTGGTTTCAGAGTGTGGGAGCTCTTGCGCTTGAGGAGCAAGACTCATTATTTAACCTAGGTGGGAAATGCCTTGTAGGAGCGTGGGAACCATCAGGAGAGCGGCCTCAGAACTGACTGCACCGAGGCTGGCGGTGCTGGGGGAGCAGCTTTGTGATGCATTAGTGTGCAGGCTGACACATGCTCTTATGATATTACCATTGCTTGCTTATTTATTTTTTATCTTTTAACTGAGACTTTTTATTGGAAAGCCAATATGTGAAGAGAGGAAGGAGGTTTGTGCTCAATGTGAGAGCCACAAGTGAACGTGGAAAACAGAAAAGGCTGTTCCCAGACAGGCTGGAATTGCCCAGGCCCTGGCAGCTGCTGGGTGCGGTTTCCTTCATGTTAGGAAGAGCCCTGGTTCTCCAGCATGACACCTCTTCTGGGAGAGGGTAACGAGAGCTGTGCTGCTCGCTGGCACACACATTGGTTAGTCTGAGCCAAGACAAATAGGGGCTAATGGAAATGATAGGTGCGACTAGGGTGGAAAAATCACTTGATTTTGAGCAGTGCATGGGGAACAGCAGCAAGGAGCAGGAGAAGGGAACAGGTGCAGGCAGGAGGAGGGGCATTTTTGGCTGATGTGTGGGAGGATGGGGAAGGGTGAGGCAGAGGGATTCTGTTTGTTGTGACAGGCTTGGCAGAGGGTTTTGGCACAGGCAGAGGTCGGCAGTGCAGCAGCTCGGAGCGCAGGCTGTGCGGTGCGAGGTGGAGCTCCTCCGGCGTTCATCTTCAGGAAGATGTTTGTCCCAAAGGTTTTCTGTGCTTCTCCTCTCTCTGGGCAAGTCCTAAGCTGGTAGAAATGTGTGCTCCTGTGCTCTGATACAAGCATTAGTCCTGACGCTGCTGAGCGAGAATGTCAGGTATGCGTGCAGGCAGGCACAGAGCTGTCGTAACGTTGAATACATTTGTTATTTATCAATAATAAATGATAAATTCCGTTCTCTGATCTCCGAGGTGTGCTCTGGTTCTGCATGCTCCTCCCAGCGCTGAGCAGCAGACCCTCTGTCACTGCTGTTAACAAGCTATGGGCTGGCAGAAGGCATGCCACAGCCCTGCTCAGGCTTCAGGCATCCGGAGAAGGAAGCTATGCCCCTGCCCTCTGGAGAGCAGCATTTTCTGTGAACGCTGAAGTTTCTGAAGGAATTTATGAAGTAAATTTAATAAATAGACTAAATGATGTTCAGTGTTAAACTGCATGCAGTGTGTATAAACAGTGCTATTTAAGTAACTAATTAGGTTTTGAAGAGTGCTCCTGGTTAGGCCTGGTTAGGGCTGTCAGTGTTGCAGATGTATCTGCTGGGAGCATCCAGATGACGGAGCTGAGCAGCAGCTTCCACCGCTTGCTTCAGCTCTCCTCCCCATCATCCTCAGCCGCCACGTGCCAGGCAGCAGCACCAAGGCACGGTGCTCAGCGTGTCACACAGATGTGCTGTGGTTGCACACAGAGCAGTGCAGGCTTTATCTGTGGATATGGTGTGATAGGAGTAAGTGTAGCAGCAGGAAGTAATGTGATGTCTTGGATGAAAAATAAGATAACGAGGAGGTTCTATGTGTGGTGAGGAAGCCTTGGCTGGGTGCAGCAGGGCAGGGAGGTATTGGGGGAATGCTCATTCCCCAGACTGCAGCCCTAGAGGAGCAGTTCTTACAGAAGGTAAACTGGAGATTTCTGTCACCTCCTTGGCCATCCCATGCAGTGCTGGGTCAGGAGCACTGATGCCTTACAGACCTCTCTGCTCCCAGCCTGGGTGCCTGCAGTGCTGGAGAGGTTCCCTCTGCGCTCTCAGTTATGTTGGTGTAGGGCAGAGCAGTATTAGGTGGTATTGTAGCTGTTAGAGGGGTTGACTGCTAATGTTAGCTGAAGGCTAAGCCTGCAGGGGCTATTCATATTTATTGTTGTGAATTATTAATAGTGGCTGTAAAGATTGCATGATGCAACAGTAGGTGCCAGGCTGTGTAAGCACACAATTCTGCTGTGGTTGCCCTTGTCTTCCCTACACAACTTTGCTTGTGGGACAGTTCAGGACGAAGTAGAGAGCTTCTGTGGGGAGCCTGTAGCAGCCTGGCAGCCATCCCTCCTGGGGCATGGCGTGCGACAGAGCTTGGAACCCTCTGACTCTCTTGGCTGCCCTGCTGTCATCTGTCCAAGTCCCATGGTCTGCAGACCTGTGCCCAGAGATCTCTTGTGTCCCACATTGGTTTATGCCAGGTTGCATGGAGAAGGGAGGATTCAGCAAGGGATTTGTGTTCCCCTGCCAGGTCCATCCTGAGAGAAGTTGCTTACCCAAGGGACCTCGTGGCTGATTTGTTGCCTTTTGGACTCAATGTTCCTCTCCTTGCAGTTGTCCAAATTCAGACCTCCTGAAGAGCAGAACTTGCTGTCCTGGGGCAGTCTGCGCTCGAGCAGCAGAGTCCTTGCTGTAATTTATTTGTGTAAACCTAGAAGCGTGGCCTCCTTGCTGTGTGGGTTCCCTGTAGGCTGCAGATATGGCAAGGTGTTCCCACTACCTCTTCCTTGTGTAGGAGTGCTTTCAACACACGACAGCACAGTCCTGGTAGGAGTAAGTGATGAGGAGCAAGCAAGAAGAATAGATGTTTTAGGAGTAGTTTATTAAGCGATATCAACAGGATGATCTGTAGTGTGGTTTCATGCCATCCTGCAATCTGGCGTGGTGCGAGGTGCTTGTGCACAGGCTGTGCTTGCTGTCCTGCTACCTGTGTGTGAGGCGTTGTGCTGAAGTTGTCCCCCTGGCAGGGGCTGGTGGCTCTCAGAGCAATGGGGCTCCGCGTGGAGCTGGGGACATCGCAGTGTCTCACTGGGATGAGAAGATACTGACATTTTAACATTGGCTTTATGTGGAAGGAAGATTCACTCCTGCTTCCTTTTGGAAGTGCTGCTGCTCAGGACCTGTCTGAGGAGAAGGCTTTGGGCATGTTCCAGCGAGGGAGGTTTTGTACAAATTCCAGCAGCTGTCCTACAAAGGCAGAGAATGAGGTTTGGTAGCTCCTTGTGGTTCTTGCAGCTTCTTGCTCTTTGGCTGGCATCCTCTTCCTGAGTCCTCCATGCTGAAATGCACTGCAGGTAGCCATTGGCAGGCAGGCATATTTGGAAGGACAGTGCCTTCTCTTATGAAAGCCGTTGGGTTTTTAATATAGGCAGGTTGTTTCCTCATGGCTCCCATCTCTAGGTGATATTCAGGAATCCAGAATTCAAGAATCCTGTGCTTGATCTGTCCTTGCCAGAAGCTGCGGTGCAATGTCAGAGGGTGGGGAGCTGAGGTGGGTCTTCAGAACTGTGATCTGCTAAGAAGATATGTGATCATCTGGGCCCGTGTCCACCAAGACGCAGGTGTTTCCAGGCTGCCCTGTGTTAGCCTGGTTACAAGAGAATGGCCATATTTGCAGAACAACCCCACTTGTCATTTTGGAGGTGAGGACTGTGCCGACCCAACTGCAGTGAAGGGGGAAGTACATAGTGAGGGGACAGCAAGGTTCTTTGGATACCCGACAACAAAGTGACAGCAAACCAAATGCCAAGTCTCAGTGATTTTATTGTAGCCGTGAAACTTAACTACAGAAGCATCTATTTCTGAGCAAAGTATAAATGATTTAAACGTGAGCATAATAAGCAAAATGTGAACAGTTCAAACATGAGCATACTAAACAAAATGCAAACAGTTTAAACATGAGCGTACTGAAGCAGAGGATAAGTACACTTGTCAAATTGACAAGGGATGGTACTTTTATGATTAATCTCACCCACTGATGAGCCGCAGTCGAGGATGCTGTCGACCTCTTGTATTCTGTGTGACGACACCAGACGTCTCTGCCAGGCAGCACCACTGGACCGGCCGGCAGGAGCTGCTCCGAGCTGGGAGCTGCTCTTCCAGGGCTGCTGCTCTTGGTTGCCGGGCTGATGTGAGAGTGGCAGCGTGTTTCTGAAAGCTGCTGGGCCATGCGTAGCGAGCTGTTGACTAGTGAACAGTTTACCTGTACTACTGGGGATGACCTTGCCCAGACTATTCCTGAGCAGCTAAGTCGGTCAGTACAACTGTGTCACCTGTGTGCAGTCTGTTGATACCTTTAAGGAGCAGTATGCAATAAATCACAGATTTCTTAGTGTAAATTGTCAGTTGGCTATGCATGCACCTTACAGGAGCATCCCTTTCCTCCTTGGCAGATGTGAGGAAAGGAGTGTCCTGCCACGTCTGCAGCACTGGCAAAACATGTCTTGCGGTCTACTTTGTTTGTCCACAGATGCCTCCTCTCGTACACGCAGGCTGGGTTTCAGATAAAACCTTCCTCTTCCTCCTGCCCGTGCAGCTGCGCTGCTCATCAGAAGAGGAGGGGCTGCTGGTCCTGGGCTGTTCCTGAGACATCTCACTGCTCTGCAGCAAATCAACAGAAGTGGGTGCTCACTATGGATCTGGGAACGCTGTTGCTCAAAGAAAGAAAATTTTAGGTTGGATCAGCTGAATTTCTGTTGTGTTTCCACATCACCTAGCATGTCACGCTGGCCACGTCCACAGATGTGGTATCACTGAAACCATACTGTGTTTGAACAGGGATCTTGTAACTTGAAACTTAGTGCAGCACCTGCAGTGCTGAGCGCATCTCCTCAGTCCAACATCCCACTTTACGCAGCTCTTTATAACAGTTTTCTGAACTGCTTATTACTGGCAGTCAAACTTTGGCTCGAACCTAAGTGCTGGGTGCTTGGAGGCCTTTGTGTCACCAGTTCAGCTGAAGGGCTCCTGGGTGTATTCCTCAATGCCTTTCATTGTTTGACCGCTCTCCATGCTGCCTTATGCTCAGCAAGAGGAACTTGATGAATTTTTCTGCTTGTGGACACAAAGTGCTATGGGTTCTTTCGTTGCCATCGGCCGTCTCAATGAAGGCTGGCTGCACAGGTACCAAGCCTGAAACTAGTCCATTTTCAGACTGTTTTGTGAGGCTTACAATTCCCATGCTGCACCCTTGATCCTTAGATGAGAACAAGGATTAGCTTATTGTTATTGCTTCCTCTTGGCCATAAAACAGAGCACGGGCTGGGGAGCTCTCTGAGATGTTTGTGTGCTCTTATGAAGCAGCTGATCAGAATTCAGATGAGGCTTTGGATAGATTTATTGAAGTGACACAGTGCGCGCGGTACATGCTTTGAGTTAGGACATGAAAGAGTGGTGCATTCCCAGCAGCAGAAGGCATTAATGAAATATGTTCCTGTTACTGACTTCCTTTGAACTGTCACCTATGACTACAGCAACTGCATTTGCAGGGCTGTGCAGCACTTACTGATGTGCAGCCAGAGAAATGAGTAAAATATCTCTCCTAGCAGAGAACGCAGCGGGGATGCTGGGGTTTCTGCAGCCACTGGTGCAGGGAGCTTTTCTGGAGCCGTGTGGCACAACTGCTCTGTGCTGCAAAGCTGGTAGCGAGCTGCGGCACGAGCGCATCGCCCGCTGCCGGGAGCCGACGCTGCTTTGAGGGTGACCCTTTGCTTTTCTCCAATTACCTGATTTTCTACCACAAAAAGAGGAAAATTGGAAGTAACACCCTGCCCCTTGCAAGGGGAATTGGCGGGGTGGTCATCCTCCTGCAGGGATAGTACTGATCGCCCACAGCTGTATGTGGGTGCTGCTGCATCCCAAAACGATGCCTGTAAATCAGCGCCAGCGCTCTCTGTGCAGGTGGGGTCACAGTTACCATTCCTTCTGCTTTGCCAGCTGCAGGGCTGTTTCCAAAAATGCTTTGTATGTGTGTAGTATTCCATTTGGAAGTACTCTCACACCGTCTGCTTACGTCTGCCTTATAACAAGATGTGAGCTTGCATGGGCTTCTCTCCAGGAGCTTCAAACCCCCCGAGTTTCACATGTTAGCTCCTCCTGCCTACCTGGGACCGAGGCAGACTGCTAATTGTTGTGCAGATGTCATGTTCCAGGCAAGCATGAGGTTGTAGGCTTTAAAGAGGCTGTGCTGTCACTTGCTACCAGCCTCCTCGGTACACGTGAGCTCTATTTATACGGGAGTGTGCGTTTTCTTTCAACCACTGCTTTGTTGAATTTCTTTTTCTTCTTTTCTCTTTTTGTTTCCGGACTTGCAGGTGAAATGTTCAGGATACATCTATTTTTCATTATCCCAACCACTTTTTTTTTTTTTTGCCTCTAATATGAAGAGAACAACATGTTCCCTATGTAAAAAGCAGCAGTTTCTTCTGAAGTGAGCGGTGGGGGGGAACTTTTTGTCTTGGTCAGTCTGAGTTTGAAGTCCTGTGCATGGCTTTAGCTGGAGGGGCACGTATGCCTGCTGAGAGCAGATGGAGGTTGAGCCCACAAGTACTGCTCTGGGTTTTGGTTGTAGCCATGTTGCCTTTGGCAGCATCCTAAGTGAGAAATGTGGATTTTGGCTTCAGGTTGACTTTGCCTGTCTTCTGAAAAAAGAGAGCTTTTCTTCTGCTCTGATTGTAGCTTAAGGAGGGGCGTGTGGGTCCTTCCTTGGTGTGATTTTTTTGTCTTGTTAGAGATGAGGAGACCATCAAAGAAGGATGGGCTACAGCAACTCAAAAAGCAATAACACAAGTTTGTGGGTGGGGGGGAACATTAAAAAAATAATTCCACTGAGGGCTGTTGAGCTTCCAAGGTAGACACTGCTGTTCTTTGTCCTGCTTCCTTGGCAGGAGCTGGTGTCAGGTGCACCTGTGGTTCCCCAGCATCCTGGCTTCCTGCATGCAGCAGGCCACCTGGAGAGGAGCTTTCATGGGCCCAGGCTCTGGCAAGTAGAGATTCAGGTGTAAGCCTTTCTGGCATCAGGGAAAGTTTGGCTGAGGAAAAGGCTGATGGATTTGGCCCTGACAGCTCCCTTTAAAGCTTATTTTTGATTTTGTGGAAGTAGAAGGTGTTTGCACGAAGGAGAGAAAAACTGTGATGTTATTTGCCATCCTGATGGACAACAGAGGGAGAAAGATATTTAGGATGGCATGTATGGGAGGAAATTCTTTAAAACCTGGATAGGAGTAGGAGCAGGCTGGATGGAGGGATGAGTAATGAAGGAGTGTTTGAACGGAACTAATCAGTCCCATCTTCTTTCAAAAGACCTCATTTAGTTTAATTTAGCAGCGTGTAAATTTAGAGCCAATCAAAGGAAATACTTCTCCAGCCTGCGTGCTGGCAGCCTGCTCCCCTCCCTACCCAGCGCGAGGCCAGGCGAGCTGGGTGCTGCTGCTGGGCCTCAGCCTCGTGCTGCGGCTCGCTGGGAGCGTGGTTGAACATTTAATGGATAAATAAACCTGCAGCTCTGGACTAAGACGGCTGGTGGCCTGCTGTCTGCCCAGGCCCACGCGCTTGCTGTGTGGGCTCCGTGTCCCTCTGCAGCACAAGCAGAGCCAGCTCTGTTGCACAAGGTGGGCAGGGCGGCACCGGGGCAGGCAGGGAAAGCCTCGTGCTGCAGGAACTGCTGAGTAAATCTTGTTCACCTCTGCAAAATGTTGTTTTCCTCAAGCAAAGCACGCATGTGGATTTAAATGAACAGCTGATTATTTGATGGCTTATGTTTTTGTCTAATTTGAATTAACATGGCTATTTTTGTGTTTTAAATGAGGCACGTGCATAACAAACTGTTGCAGGACCACAACCAAATTCTGTTTTTTCCCTGTAGTCTCTTCATATTTTCCAGGAGACACGTGAGCCCCTGCAGGGTCAGTACAGAGTACTTTGTCGTTACCTGCCATAAACTCCATTAGCAGTCGGCACCCTGTGCTTTTGTGTTCCCCCCAGTGAGACCTGTGAACTAACACCTAGAGCTGGCGTATCCTACAGCCTCACACCCCTAAGCCTGTGCTGTGGTGAAAAATGCTGGGTAAAGATTTCTGAAACCTGTGAAAATTTGTTCTAAAGTGTTCTTGGTTTTGTTTTCCTTTGCTTTGCAGGTGGGTGGCAATGTCTCACTGGGCTGCTCCCTTCTGCACTGTTGCCAAAGTCAGCCTGCTGCTCCTGCTGGTTTCTGCAGTGTTTTTCCAGTCAAGCCTAAGCGAGAGAGTTCCCGTAAGTGTCCGGATGCCAGATTTGCAGAGGGTTGTTCAGCCTCTCTGGTGGGGTCACACCTCCCTCGGTCGTGCTGTAATGTCACGCAGAATCTGACAGCAGCTGGTCAATCACTGCTTCCCTCCTCAACAGCTGATCTTCAATAACAAAATTTCAGAAGGGCTTCCTTCTTAAGACTGTTTGCCTTAGCCTCAGGAAATCCACTGTAATACTCAGTCAAAAGGGTTTGCAAAGGGAGCTGTGCTCTTGGGCAGCTCTTGTTTGCTGGGTGTCACTTTTTCTGTTTGGAGCTGTCATGTGTTCCTCTATGCCAGGAGCCTGAGCTAATGATGTGGTCTAGTGGCAAGAGGAGATGGGCTCAGTTATTCTTGTAGCTGTGCCTCTGTTGAGTCACTATGAGTGAGTCAGGTTTAGAAGAGCACCCTCTTGGGTCCTCATGTCTCACTTGCCCACATTTTGCTACTTGTGGTATTTTGAAGCTGCGGTTGAGGTGAGTGGAAGCTCTCTGCCCTTCACACTTGAGCCCCAGGTGCCCAGCCCTGCCAGATCAAATCTGGGAAGTTTCCTCGAGGAGCTTGCATGAAGGACGCTGTGTAGCAGTGTTGAGTGGAGTTCTGTTTGTTTGGATGTTTGGTTTTGTGTGTGGGTTTTTATTTAGCTTAATTTATGCTGTGGCTTAAAATTGATTTCTGCAGCAACACCCACATAGGGGATTACTGGCCTCCATGTCCCTGGATGCTCGCTCCTGCCTATGTGTCGCAGCTTGCTGGTCTGTTGGTTGTGTGGGCTGTGCTATTAACTGGAACATATGCAAGGGGCAGATTTAAGTATACGCTCTGTGGGCCTAGGACCCGTGTGGAGTCAGGTACCGATGTGATAATTTCTCTTCGTTGCAGGGAGGAGGCTGGAGGTGGAGCGTAGTCAGCTCAGCTGTAGGAAAAAGCTGGAGAACAAGCGTTGGGACAGCCACCCAGTGCCACCTGCCTGGCCCGGCAGGCAGCCTGACATGGAAGATCAGGTGTCTGATCAGCTCAGTAGGTAGTTAGCTCTCAGATCACCTTTTCCTGTGCTCCCTCTGCACCGGCTCTGTGGTGGCTGCATCCCTGAGAACAGGCTGCAGGTTGTCTTGTCTGTCCCTGCCGAGGGTTCTCAGCTTGCTGTAGTGGGATTCAGACTGATAAAAGCAAGGAGGATTTTTACCTTTAAGGACATTTCCGTTGGTCTTTAGAAAACATCTTTCTTCTTACTGTTTTAATTGTGAAAACAAACGTAAAAGGATTCTACATAACGAAGCAGTTTGTCGCTCTGCATAAATGGGGGCTCGTGTGGTGTTGCCTTTTTCCTGGAGGTGTTAATGACACAGGGTATTGCAAAGCAATTGGGGGCCAAACTATGACAGTTACATTTAAATGAGCCAAGACACATCCTTTTACTCATATAGGACATTCAGACCACAGCTCTTCTCCTGAGCAGAGGCCATAAACATCAGCCATCTCCATTACGTGTTTCAACAGATACAACAGTCAGAGGCCTGTCAGTAAATTTACAATGGACTGTATGGTTAAGTCCCTCTTGGATAATAATATAGCAGTGCAAATAAGCTAAGTAATAACTGCGCTCACTCATTTATTTCAGTCCTGTTGAGTCTGGGCTCAGAAAATGTTAACATTGATTTTCATCAGTAGAATCTAGCTTTTTTTGTTTGTGGCTGTTACTGAGCTTTAACCATTTGTCATAATCTTAACAATTTCGAGCCTCGAATGCACTAAGTGAAAGCAGGAGTTAAGCTCTGTTTTTTCAGTGTATTTCTGAGGTTTCAATCCCTTTTGACAGACAAAATAAAAACATTCTATAGATTTGTCAACCGTCCTAATGTGTTACCTCTATCATGGCTAATTGTATGTGTTTTGCTCAGGCTGCTGTTTCTTTTGCTCAGAAACACTCTCCTCGACTGGATAATAGATATTTATATGCAAAGCATCCAGATTCTGCCAGTCAACATGCACACTTTTTTCCAAGGAGTGGAAGAAGTGAAGGCAGAACGTGGCCTGAAATTTTCAGTTAACCTCTTAAATGACTTCTTTTTTTTTTTTCCTCCCTCTGTGAAAATATTGTAAGGATTAATATCACAACACTTCACAAAGCGAGCTGGCTGTAACTCTTATTCTAATTGCCAACAATTAGGAATCATCTTTCCCTATAGGCTGGTTATTTGAAATTATTCTGTGGTGTCATTCTTGGCAATATCAGAAGCAGATAGTGCTCCCTGCAATGGAAACAGAGCTATCTGGATGATTAGCCTGGACTGGGTTATCTGTTCCTGTGAAAACCAGAATAGCAAAGCCCAGCTTCCCAAGCACTTAATAGTCTGCTGTGAGATAGTACGAGGCTGTTACTTGCTGTGCACTCGGAATAACGTTGTCCTCTGAGGTTTGCGGTGACTCCCAACAGCTCTCTAGGGAGACCTTCCAGTGAATGCTGAGCTTTCCCTAGGGGGCAGGGATTTTTTTCCTGCTTTTCATCCCCATTTTTCCCTTTGTGCGATGCCGTACCCCTCCTGCTAACTGCTCTCCTGCACCTCTGTGTCCACGTGCAGCAGTTGCAAGGTAAGTGGTGTGCAGATCACTGCCTCCTTCTTTGGAAGGACTTGTAGGGCAGTGGCGCGCGAAGAAAAGGAAGCTTGTGTCTTCGTGGTGCGGGCCGACCGGTGTGTTTCCATGTGTCCTATTTTGGAAATAGCTGAACTATTTTAGTTGAAATCTTCTCCAAGCCTGAAATAAGTGCATTTAAGAAAAAAAAAAATGCTTGAGGCGTTCCAGTAGTGTGGAAAATTTCAGCTGAAAAAGTTAGAAGTTTGACATATTTTTAGGCAAGGGAAGCAGGGTCCTACAATGTTACACAACCCTAATAATAGGCAGGGCTCCTGGCTGCAGCCGTTCGATAGGTGAGGCTCTGCAGAAGCTTGTTTTAAGCCTGCAGCCTGCACTGGAATAGGAAATAAGCTGCGTTGCTTTGTTCAGCACAAATGTCATGCTAGTTATGCATGTTTAACCTTTAATATACTTTAAATCTAAATTTAACCATGTGGAAAGAATCTTGGATGTCAAAAAAAAAAAATCTGCTGGCGAGGGAAAAATTTTGTATTCTCAGCCGGCGCTAAATTACCCAGATGCGATTGCTAATGAGCTGAATCTCTTCTGTCCAAAAGGAATTTGCCCTTACAAAAATAGAAGAGAGCGACATAAAAGATGACAGCGGGAAGGAGCCAATAACAGATGATGACGCTGATCCCGAAGACCTGGAAGTGTTTTACCCGACACATCAGTGGCAGGCTGTCCGTCCAGGTAACATGCTGCTGACTAATTGTAGTGTCCCTCTGAAACCTCCCCTGACACCACCGACAGAAGCCTTGCGGAAAAACTAAAAATACCTATTTGTTCCCATGACAATGTATTCTTTTGCCGCTGTTCAGACAAAGAGGAACGGACCCAATGACCCAGTACAGAGAAAAGCCACCGTCACCAAACTGGCTGGCAACGAGAGTGGCTGCTAAAGTGCTTTCAGTTCACCAGAGCAGGTCGAGCGGGCTGCCAGTCACATTGTAGGTGGTGACGAGTCTCGGTCACTAGCTCCAAAGCCCGTTCCCCCTTTGTGTGCTTGTCAAGACTCAGATTTTATAGCGTTTGTTGGCACGCAGTACCTCAGGTCTGCTGCGTTCCAGTGTGGGTTGATGAAATGCTGCTCAGTGGCAATCTGGTTAAGAATTGTCACTGTAACGCTACGCAGCTTCTTAACAATGGGATTTCTGTTCCTTAGCTGAATGAAACACCGCTTTTATTCCTCAAATCTTAACGCGTACATCCCACAAAAAAAAAAATCTCTTCAGTTATTTTGGGTTGGTATCTTTTATTAGACATTTATGGGACAATGTATATGAGAAGGCACCAACCGAGCAGGCTGCTTTGCTGCAAAAACCCATGCTCTGGGCAAGGCTCTGAGGATAAGCCCATTTAAACACACGGAGATGCATGCACACGCGTACTTTGGTAATGAGGGTGATCAGTAAGCCTGCCTCGGTGGTTTTGGCCAGGGTATTTAATCCACTGTGATTGGTATCCTTGTGTATGTGCAAGTGCGATGCCTTCGCACCTCAGAAGGGTGGACTAAGTAGTAATTAATTTTTATGAAGTGCTCTGAATTTCTAAGAACTCTATTCAGTGTTCGGTATTATTATTGAAAGAATAAATATGGGACCCATTTATCTTGAAATTTCTGCCAGTTAGAGCAAGATTACTTTTCAAATGCAAGTCTTTCTATAACAGAAACGTCTAGCAAACGCCCCTAAATTTCTCAAAGCTGCACTGTACACTTAGATTTCATTTCTGTACCATTATGTATGGAAGGCGTGTGGTGTCCCTGCTCAGTATGCAGACTGGCAGACCCTACCACCCTTGCTGAAGCAGAATATGGATATACTTGCAGTTATTATAAATGTCATTGCCGTTTTTGTTCAGAAGTACCTTCTCCATTGCTTGGGTGTTTTGTTCCATTTTATTTTTGTAGAAATTCCACATTAGGTATGTGCGGTAAAGGACTTACGGAAGCGGAGAGCTTGTCAGCATTCAGCGTGCTGTAGGGGAAGAATTTCAATTACTGCTGTAAAAAGGCTTAAATGGTGTCCTGCTCGTGACAGATCCTCATTACAGGTGTGTGTGCAGGCTTTGGTTAGAAACAACAGGATAAAAGGAGTCTTCTTTGACAGCCTCCTGCCGGCCTGTTTTTTGCCTGCTGCAGGTTTGGCTGAAGCGAGGTCTTGTGGTGGCCGTGTGACTCGTGCTGTCAGTACACGCGTTCCGCTCATTTCACGGAGGGACACAGCTCGACAGCGTGACCAGTCCGGCTCTGCACCTTCACTTGTTTTCTGATGGGATTCCCCATGGTGCCCGTAGCTGCGTGCCCTCCTGGCTGCCCTGATCACTGTGTGCTCAGCACTGCCTGGGGGAGGCTGAAGCCAAACGCTCCAGGTCTGCTGTCCTCTGCCCAGCTCTGGGGTGACCTCCTGCTGTCTTCCGTGGAATCCATGTAGCAGACTGTGCCCTGCTCTTCCAGAGGGAGTAAATGTCACTCACACTCTGGATCTTCAATTTTAAATAGTAGAAGGGAGATCAGAGTCCCGTTGCCCCGACACGCTCCTGTTTCATCTCATTCCTGTTCTGAGCTCAGTGCAGGGTTTTTATGCTCGTGTCCGGTCCCACAGTTGTTCAAATGTCATACATGGAATGCCAGTTTTGTTCTGCTGCTTTTCTAGTTCCTGGCTGCTAATTGCGTCAAACCGCATTTCCACCGAGACTGCAGCAGTGTCATCAACCTGTAACCTGTCAAATCTCTCCACAAAATTCAATTGTTATTGTATATGTAATGCTGCTTTGTACAGTTGTTCCCTCGCTGCCTAAAATGTGAGCTGGATTTTGATCAAGTTCTACCTTGTGCTTTGTGCACGCTTCAAGCTGCTGGAGGTAGCTGGATGCAAACACAGAGAGACAGTTACCCGAAGAGCTCTGCCGCCTGCAATCGGGAAGCGGGGGGATCAGCTGTCTCCTCTGCCAGGCAGCCGGGCAGCTGACAAGCTGGGGAAGGTTGGTGAAACTTCACCAAGTCCTTAAATGCGTTTGTTAGGCATTGCTTCTTCTGCATATGATACTAAATAATGCACCAGGCACTGCCGGGCTAGTCACAAAGGATACGTGCACCTTGGAAAGTCTCCCGGCTCCTCCACGTGTTTTTTTGGTATCACCTAAGGAAATGATGGAGATGTCTGCAGGGCTTTTCTCTCTGTTCTTGGTTCGCGTCTGTCAGAACTTGCAGGCTACTTGGGTTTTAATGAGTGGGATTGCAGTGTTCTTGGAGTGAATGTTCACACCTGTGATTGCACAATTTCCCATCTCAAGTTCCATCACAGAGACAGAATTTTATTTTTTGAAGTGCTTCTTCTAATTTTTTTTTTTTTCTGTTCTAACTGCACTTTTACCAGAGAATAGTGCCTTTATGGATTGAAAGCTCTCTGGAGAAGCCTAGCAGGAGTGATCTGCTTGTTTCTTATGTTGAGCTCTTCCAAGTGCATGGAGGTGAATCTGTCAGCACGCAGGAGCACCCTATTGCTTTTCAAGGCAGTCTTTGTTGGTTGGTGTAACCAAAACCCGATCCTTCGTCTTTGGGATGTCGGAGATGACTGGAAGCATTTGGATGGGGTTCTTGTTAAGAAATGGGGACCATTTCTTGTGTTTGTGTGGATGGCCACGATGACAAGTCTGCCCTTGAGATTATTGTAGTCATGGCTGTTCTGCTGTTCTGTGTCAAACTAATTAATTTCTTTGGGCTCTTGTATTTAAATGCATTTATATACCGTGTTTCCATGTGGCCTCAGCACAACGTCCTAAACCACATTAATACTTAATTTACAAAGCACTACCTATTTTTGTTGTTCGGGCACCTTGTTTCCTTTTTTTTGTCGTTAAAGAGCCATTCCTTCTGATAGTCGAAAATTGGGTTTCTCTGATTATCTAATCACATCACCAACCAGCAGTTTTTCCACTTGACATTATCATCAGAAGTTGCTCCTCAGGGAAGGCATTGCTGAAAGGGTCAAGAAAAAGAACATAACGGCAAACTCTGTAACGAATCACTTTACTAGACAGCCTAAATGCCAGGAAACCTAATGTGCAGCTTTGAGTGGCCATGCTGGTTTATACCAACGGCTTGTCCAGTCCAGCATCTCATCTTGGCCGTGGCAAGTGCGAGTGCCTGGGGCAGCGCAAGGGCAGTGGATGTGTGCAACGCTGTGCCCTGTGCTTCCTGAAGCTGCCCCCAGCTCCAGGGCTGTGTGGAGCAGGGCTGAGGTCTTTCTGGGCTGGTTTCAGTGGTTTGCTGCTTTTCTGTTTCCTTCTTGCGTCCACTACAACTCAGGTTTGTGTTCTTAACCAACCCTTTTTTTTTGGCTGTTTCTCTCCGCTGAGATTCTAGACAGCTGTGTAATTTGTTGAAGAAGCAGAAAAGGCAAGTATTTAATAGGAAAGCAAGGGGATTCACTACCTTTGCAGTGGCGGTGACCAGTGAGGTGGGGAGCCTTGGTCCCATGGTACAGCTGCAGATGGGCTCTGTCCAGCTCAGTGACAGCAGCACTTCTGTAGTCCCCAGCATGGCAGGAGCTAGCTGGCAGCTTTCTGGCCTGTCAGTTTAAAGTTGTGAATTAATGTGTCTAGTCTCCAAATCCAGATGGATCAAATGAGAGTCTCGTCTGCCCAAAATGTGAAAATACTTACAGTCTACCTTGCATGCTTTCCATTTGAGAGGAACGAGCAATGGGACTCAGGAAGCCTTCCTTTGGTCCAGAGAAACAGAGCAAAATCTCCTTCTAGTGGCTGACATGCAGCAGCACTGAATCTCTGTCATGTTTGGAAGACAAGTGTTCGTATCTGCACCGCTGGAGCACGTGCTGCAGGAGCTGGGCTGGCCCTGGACCTTCAGCTGTGGTTAAACTTGTGACTCGCAGAGCTCCATGCTGGTACCTGCCATTACTCTATAGCATCTGTACTGTGCAGAGTCATTTTCCTAAGTGCCTAATTATATTGCAGTTAAAAAATAAGAAGCCATGACTGCTGCTGTTGATCAAACTGCAAGAGAGAAGTTGATGTGAGCATGCTGTTGTTGCTGCTTGTGTGAAGATGAAACCGTCTTAAGTTCAGCGGGGAGCTGATGATACATCACTTAGCATTTAAATATCCATGGCTGCAGCTTCCAAAGGTCCTCGGGCTGCTTTCTCTGTCAGTAGCTATCTTTGCTGCTCATATTTGTCCCAGGTCTTACGGTGTCTCATTTGCTGCACAAACAAGGTTTTATGCATATAGAAACATAGTTCTCAAAGAAAACATTCACACTGGGGAGGTGAGTTCAGAAGTCGCTTTGAAAGACTTGCTGAGATGCTGTTAGAAAAAGGAAGACTCAGGATGGGGGATAACTCAGTCCAGCTTTGTTGCTAGTCTTCCTTTCAAGAGATCTCAGCATCCAAACGAGCCAGCGCTGCTGGAAGCTGGGCAGAGCTTATTAAAGCTGGGAGGAGAAGGGTGATGACAGGAGCAGGTTTATGCACACAGAGCTGCCAAGTCTCTGTCGCTCTCCTCCCCATCCAGAGGGACCCCTCTGGCTCAGGAGTCCTGTGCCAGGCCGCCCCACAGCCTGGCTGGGTGACAGGAGGCAGTGTCCGGCTGGATATCTTGCTTGTGCTGCTCACCAGGCTGCCTGACTTCTGCTAATTGCTTTACTGAATTAATGAATCTGTCCAAATCTTTGGCTTTGGGATGACCCAGACCTGTCTCAAGCAGTTGTGGGCAGGTCTCTGAAGTGTCTGTGTCAGCACTGGCAAGAGAGGGCTGTGAAAAACGTCGGTAAGCCACAGGGGTATGCTTGTTTTAGCAAAGCTTGACATGCATAAACCTCATTTTTACTGGATGAAACGCTGCTTTCCCAGTTCTTTAAAATAAACAAAAAAACAGCATTTATAACTGATGTGGAGAGGGGAAAAATCTCAACTGTAGAGTTGTTTCTATCTGCTCTGGCCAGCAGCAGGCATTTCTGCAGGCTGGTTATAGCCAATAGGAAAAACCAGGCAGTCCTGAGAGCAGCTGCAAATACTCAGAGCCTGGAGTTAGAGTTATGACCACTAGCAGCTCCCTCTGCCTTTTTATCCATCTCACCTCTTGCATTTGACGTCTTAGAAGTATCTCATGCCCATCGTCCTGTTTCTTGCTGAATGCCTTTGTGCTCCCTTCTCTTGGCTTCCCCATCCTCGTGTGGTTTCTTTGACTTCTCACCCTTACGTTGCAGGATGGATGATCTACTTAACGCTGCCTTCCTTAGGAGCTCCTGCTTAATTCTTCCTTGCACTGGAAGTCATTTCTGGCGGAGGTGCTGGTACTGAAACTCCATGCACTGCTTCTGGCTCTGGTGGAGTGCAGTGGAGGACTGCGGTGTAAAACCGAGCAAGTTCTCAGTGCTGCAAATGCTCACAGAGCATGTTGATAGGAAGTTTGTGAAACCTCTGTTCAAGTAGGTAATGTTGAAGGATGCTAGCTCTTTGAACATTTAAATACTGTCTATAAAAGCGTTTTTCAGTGTGCTGTTGAGGTGCTGTCGTGGCTGCCAGTGTGGTGATTGTAGACTCACAGAATGGTTGGGTTGGGAGGGCCCTTACAGCCCCCAGTCCCATGCTCTGCCATGGGCTGGCTGCCCCCCACCAGCTCAGGCTGTCCAGGGCCCATCCATGGCCTTGGGCACCTCCAGGGATGGGGCACCACAGCTCTGGGCAGCGGTGCCAGGCCCTCACTGCCCTCTGAGTAAAAGAATTTCCCCCTAACATCTAACCTAAATCTCTCCTCTTCTAGTTAAAGCTGTTCCCCTTTATTCTATCGCTATCTGCCAGCATAAGAAGTCATTGCTGGGACTGTTGTCACCTTGGGCCCATGTAACTGAAACACCCTCAATACGACTGTGTTACTGTGTCCTAGGGCATCACACTGACTTTCTCCAGGAGACAACCGAGGTGCAGAATCTTTTTCTCTCACATTCTGAAGTGGGAAACCATAGCAAATAACAGAACTTTTTAGGCCAGTAACTGAACATGCGCATTTAAAAGAAAAAAAAGACTCATATAAGTAAACGTTCTGCTGCTCTTGTTTGACAAGTGTATCAATGGAGCTGTGGTTCTGTATTTCCCCCTAGGCACCGTCCTTGCTCAGAGGTTTTTCCCCGTGTTCCTTGCGTGCTCCTCTGTGACCTGGGAAGTCCTGCAGCCGTTGTGCTCAGCAGCATGTCCGTGACGGTGTCAGGTTCAGAGAAATGAATTGGGAGCCCTTCTTTTTTTCCCCCCAAGTGCAGATAAAAGTTTTATAGCTTCTCTAACACAGCCTATAGTTCAGATACTGGGCATCGTTGAAAAAAGTACGTTCTGATGTGTTTTCACATGAGACAAGCTGGTGACTCCCGCTGGCTGCCTGTGTGACTCCATTCCCCCCGCAGTGTGTTAGTGGTTAGTTTGAAGCAGTCATAATGCGAGTGATGGAGGTGCTGTAGAGTCAAGAGGCTTTTCTTGTGCAACAATAGGAAGCTAGGCTGCATTTTTTCTCAAAATCTTTTCAGAGTTAGCTTTGATTTGCTCTGGCTGGCGTTATAACATAAACATAGCATTAGCTGAAGGAATAAGTATGTCAGCTGTGTGGCGGTGGATGTAGGCAGTGGGAATCATTCACATGGTTAAATTTGCATTGTTTGGTGGGGATCTCCTCCCAGGCAGGAGATCTCTCATTCCTCTCATCTTTTTTCATCCAAGCCAGGGATGCTGTGAGCTACAGAGATGCTTCGGTGTGTGCTGGGGGATGAGAAATGTCTTACTCTGGTTTTTACGTGCAAGCATGCTGTATTTTCTGTAATAACGTTAATAACCTTCCTGTGGCTGTTTAGAAGGATGAACCTCATTAAAGAAGAGGTATTTAATAACAGACCTATTTTTATCTCTGTCTTTATCTAACAGCCTGCCTATCTATTTCAAGCTTGTAACAGTGCTTTGGAAGAAAAATGTTTTTCCTTCTGGAGAACATGTTGAGAGTGTATCCAGCCTTGGTAATCCTCAGTTTCCCATCTGAGCATCTTCCCTCTTGTATGATCAGAACGACCGTTCCTGAACCCCTTTCCGAAGACACAGATGTGATTTTGGGCCCAGCTGTGTGTTTGATGAGTTCACATTATCTTTCTCATAATTAGGAAGAAATTTTTTTCTGCTCTGGTCGTTCTTTCCTGTGTGAACACAAAGACCTCACTTATTAACATTTATACGAAGCTGATCTTAAGTAGGTGAGCACAAAGATGTCTGCTGGGCACGCAGCGCACAGTGAAGTGGTTCCTGCAAAGCACGCTCCCCCTGGTCCCTCGCAGTTCCTGGCTCCAGTCGCTGCTCTTACTCAGATGTGGCTGCAGCCATTCTTTAATTCTTCCATGCATTTATACGGGGTCACGCTAGCAGCAGATTCTCTTTTTCCACAAACCCTTCCCTGAGCCAGGTGCTCTGCCTCCTCCATTGTTGCTTGAAAGCACCTTCCTTTTCCGAGGGAAAGTCTAAATATCCATCATGCTGTCATTGCCAACACATTTGGCAATGTGTTTTCTTTGCTCTCTGCCCTCTCTTCATTTCAGAATCTGCAGTGAATATGTCTGGGGTATAAATTAAGAAGGGTATTTGATGTTTCTTGAGGTCTAGAAGCTGGTTTTGCATTTGTTCTTCCTTGAATGCACGCTGAAACAAATGTCTGCCCTGCTGAAACAGCTTCCTTATCATCTCAAGGAAGATTCTGGGTTGAAAATGTATATGTATCTGTTTTTTCCAGCTCTGCTCTACCAGCATAAGCTTGGGAAAGAAATGTAATCTCCTTGGGTCTATTTTGACATTTTGTAGAACTAATTCCCATTTATTGCAAGAACTCTCATAAAACTAAATTCAAGTTTAATTTTTTATTACGTATTTACATTTTGGAAGGAGTAAGTGTGGTGGTGTTGGAAATTCTAATTAGGGATAGCATCTCTGATTCAAAATACCTTCCTTCAATTCAGAGATGCTTTCTTCTCTGTCCTGATTTTCTGCCTACTCCTTCAGACTGCAGGAAGTTTCGCTCGGGTCATTCACTTGCAACAGGATGTTATCTGAATACTGAATTAATGTATGCAGTCTGTCACTTGGTATTTCTTCTGTTCTTCTGCTGGAGATCTCCCAGGGTTGTAAAGACCGTGCAAGCAGCAATGGCAATAGCAGGAATGTGCCTATGATCCTGCAAAGTAAAAGAAAAAACATTAGGCTGCGTGTCTGTGCCATCGCTGCAGGGTGTGAATAAATAGATCTAACCAACAATTTACATTTTAACCCCAGACCAGGTTTTATTTTTAGGATTTGTCACGCAGCCCAAGTGAAACCTTCCTATTTCTGCCTGCTGGTATTTCCAAAAGCACCTTTTAAAATATGATCGGGAAGATAATCTAAGATGCATTTACCTTTTGATATAATCTGCTTTGCTTATTTGAAACAAAGCCCACCTGTTCTTCATCCATTATATGATGGCTTAATGTGCTAACCGGGTGCCTGCTAATTGTGATTGCCTCGCTGTTCTGTGGTTGCTAATATGCAGAAATGATCAGAAATTTGGTATCTTCAGTAATGAGAGCTGTAATAAGGTGGCAAGTTGTGAAAGGCTGGTGTTTACAGACTGTGTGAGATGGAGGTGGGAGGGGCGGCTGATGAGGGGTTGCTCTTTGGAGGGGCCTGGACTGTGTGGAGAAATGGGCTGTAAGGAATCTCTGCCCTGAGGGAGAGGAACCCCCTGCTCCGGCACAGGTTGATGGCCGAGCAGCTGGAAGGCAGCTAGACAGCAAGGAGACGTGGGGCTGGACGTGAACCAGCAAAGTGCCCTTGAGGCACAGGTGGCCAGTGGGTTCCTGGGCTGTGTGAGGAACTGCTGGCAGATGGAGGAGGGAGGTGGGCCTAGTCCGCCTGCCAGCAGCGCCCAGGGGCGGGAGAAGAAGAGGAAAGAAATAGAAGATATTCTGTTTAAATATGGAAAAAACTGTTTTACTGGAGCAGGTTGTCTGCAGTGGTCGTGTATTCTCCATCCTTGGTGATGCGCAAAAATCAACTGGACGTGGTCCTGGGTAGCCTACTTGAGGTGTCCCTGCTTGAGCAGAGCTAGGGCTGGGCGATCTTGCAGCCTCCACCAGCCTGTGACTCTGTAGGGCAGTACCCTTCTTACCATGGAAGATCTCGTGGTGGGCTCCACAGAGAGCTGCAGATCCTGGTGGTGATGCTGATGCCTCCTTCCTGAAACGTGAGCTGAGACCTGCATGGAGCAAACATGGGCAGGGTTGCTGAGACCCCTCTGAGCAGGGGCAGCAGAAAGTGATGGCTGAGACAATACCAGGGAGATGTGGGTCTGAGCAGGGCTGGAGCCAGCTGCCAGAAGGAAGGTGCCCCGTGGGACCAGAGCCTTTGCTGAAAGTTGAGGCAAGAGGCTTCTTGCTTTTCTCATCCTAAGCCCTGTTTTATCATTTTCCCACCTACTTTGATCTCCTCAACTACTCTTTTCCAAAAGTTTGGCTTGCATCCTGGTGTGGAAAGGGCCCGTCCTGCAACATGAGCAGGACGAGGCTGCAGCCAGAGGACAGCTCTTACCTCACCCTGCCTGTGGAAAGCCTGTTTGCTGGCAGGAGGGGAGGAGGAAAAGCCGAGGTTCTTCCAAGTCCAGCTGTGTCAGTGAAAGGTGTTAATACAACTGCTCTGCAGGGAGTGAGTGTGTACACTCATCTTCGTCTGCTACAACACAGGTCCTCAGGTTAGGTCGAACACAGTCTATTTTCACTGTTTACTCTCTTCTATACTTGATAGGCTGATTTATGGTGTGGTTTTGTGGGTGTTTGTTTATTTTTTTTAACTTGAATTGGACTAGAGATGGTTTACCTGATTTCTTTTGGCTTCTCTGCAGTACAGGTGATGCAGACAGCAGCTGGATGATAGCATCTTTTCTTCTCAAGCATCCATCCACAACCCAAGGCACTGCCCATGTACAGCCTGAGTGCAGAGGTGATTTTTCTTTCAGACTGTTGAACACTACACAAACAGATAAAACTCTCCACGAAGACCACATTGAGGACATAGTGTTCAAGCTAGACGTGAAGTCGCTGTGAGGCACATCTCAGAGGTGGTGGAGCTGAGGACCCTCACACAGAGCTGAAAGTGCCTCCGTGGAGCAGCTGCTGTTCTGTGCATCAGCCCTGCCTGTGAAGGAGGGACAAAAGGACACTGCTGCTGCATTGTGGTTAGCACAGTGGAGCCAGCACATGAGGAAGCAGTCTGCACTCAGCTGCGTGCCGCCTGGGCACTGCTGCTTTAATCGTTTATCCCTCTGCACGCTACCAAGGCTTTGTACTGAGTGGAGATGTGCATACCTGGGGGGACAGGTTAACCCCAGCTGTTAGCTTGTCAGGTGTCAGGCGGGATTTGCAACACTGGCAGCTGGGGAGAAATACTGTTATTAAGTGTAACACAGCACCTTGGATACAGAAAGCACGGGGAGACGGTAAATACAGATTTCTATAATGTCACTTTATAGTGTCACTCTTCAGAATATATTAAGACTTAGTTGCAGCGATTCCTGCAGCTCCTTCTAGTTGAATCAGTAAATTCTGCTCATTAGCTCTACTGCTTGTTTGGACCTAGCGTGTTTAAAGAAAGAAAATATCAGAGGCACAGGGGCACCTCGGTTACTTTCTGTGGCAGCTGGTTTTTTTGGTGTCAATCCGGCAGCGGTTGGGTTTGCTGCTGACACCCCAGCCAAGCGGTGCTTGTCTGGGAGGATGGACCTGAAACGTGAAGCGCTGTGAGATGTGAGCACTTGGGCCTTTGGTGCCAGCATTTCTGTCTTAATCACTGCAGCATCCAGTGGGGACTGTGCAGGAGCGGGAAAAGAGCTGAAACGAGGAGGGATGTGACTGTCATCTTGGAGCAAGCCTGGGCGTCTTTTCATCCCACCTTGATATTGTTTCAGCATGTAAACAGAGTCTTGGACAGGTTTAGGATGTCTGGAAGTGGAGAAGAGTTCCTGGGAGCTTCCTGAAGTACAAAAAGGTGGCTGCTGAAGCTGCTAGCTCAAAGAGTCGCTCGCTGTCACCTCGCTGCGGGTAGTGCCACTCGTTTGCTGTTGGGAGCTCATTGTGTTGGTGTTGAGAACAGCACAGGTGTTTTTCGAGTGTTGCTCGGTCTACAGATGAAATCATGCCTATTTCTCCAGTTTTTTGTCAGGCACAAATCACAGCAGTGCTGTGTTTGTGTACCTTTACCCCCGTGCTCAGCACTTAGCTGTCCCGAGTGGAAGAAAATGAGCTCAATTCCAACTTTGTGATAATTTATTATGTTCCTTGCATTTAAGGACAAAATTTAAGTTGCCAAAAGCAGATGTTTGCTTGCTCCTTTTATAGCTCTCGAAGTACTTTCTGTGTGCTTGATTGATGGACGTCCCCGTTACGTTAATAGCTGGGCTTTGCAGAAAGCTGTTATTACCAGGAGAATTTGGTGTGGGTTTCAGTTTTTCTTCTTGCATTGAAAATCCATTATTAATGTCTTTTTAAGAAAAAGGGCTTCAATTCAGGCATTTTGCTTTGCTTTCTCAGACTCTTTTGCAACTGTCTTCTCTTAGGCACTTTTTAAAAAAAATCAATGTTACAAGTGTTCTTTATATTTTGCGGTGTGGTTGAGGGGTTCTGCTTCTTGCTATTGATTTCTAATTTTGTTGCAGGACATTTGGGTGCACACAAATTGCCGTGTGACAGATTACTTTATCCGTGCCTTCCCAGTCATCTCTGAGTTGGCTTTTTGCAGGTTTCTTGGTGCTGCTGAGCCTGGTAGTAGCTGACTGGAGAGCTTTACCTGCTTGTAGCCAGTGAGAGCAGTCTTGGAGCACTGAAACTCTGAGTGTGGCCATCTGCTTGAGGCTTTATCACTGGGTTTGGTTTTGTACTGAAGGTAGAGGTGCGTTTGTGTGGTCTCCTGTCTCGTGCTGCCATTGCAGAATTGTTCTGCCATTGCTTCTTGGGCAGCATCGTGTTGTGCATTGTGGGAGCCTAAGGAATGTCATGCTTCAGTCTGGAACAGTCAGACTGCTTGTCCAGCTCTTTGGATCGATGCTGGTGTGAACCCTTTGGACCCGCTCTCCTAACAACCCTTGGCATTTCAGAGGTGCAGAGTCCAAGGCTTGCTGAAATAGGATGGAAGCACAGGCAGGTCTGGAGCTCCTGTAAAACCAGATTTGCAGATAAAGGCACGTGGAATGTGTCAGCACTTGCGTGGTGTGGGCATATCTGCTGGGAGGGCCTGATGGGACCGAAGGAGAGCGGGTGGGATGGCGTGCATTCATGCATCCTCAAACAAAGCGGGGTGCTGAGCAGTTCTGCTCCAGGGCTCCCCAGGCACTTGTGGACATTCCAAGAGCTCGGTGCTTCAGCAGCACAGGCTGCACGTCTGCATGGTGCTTTGGGTACGGCGATGTGCGGTGTGGAGCTGACGTGGATGTACAGTAAATTGCTGCTAAATAGACTGGAGTATTTGCTCATCAAGCTTATCTTCAGTAAGGTTCGAGTCCTGCACTTCACAAAGACCAGTTTTAGCTCCTAAGGAATCAGTTGTAATTTATCCCTCTGTGCTGGGAACCAGAGGAAAAAGATGGCAGTGGCACAGCGGCCACGTCTCCGGAGGAACATCACAGGGTGCGCGTGCTTCAGACGCGCTCGCAGAGGACGCCGTCAGCGTGACACCTTCCTGGAGCTGGCAGGCAGGAGGGGCCCGGCATGCATAACTATGGGCAGGCTTCGACCTTGCCGCTGGAACTTAGTTAACGATTCTGTTGATGTTCTGGAAACGAAAATATAATTCAGGCCACCTTCTCCTCCAAGCTGACCCTGAGAATCTGCGAGGAGAAGAACTACTGAATAATTAGGGTCCTTTTTTTTTTTTCCTCTTTTTGCCAGAGTTACTGCTCAGTGTTGAACCACGCTGTAAAGTGTCATTAGTTTCCTTGAACTTATTGGTCCAAGTGTACTTTGCATTAATATAATTACGTAAATTGTGGTCTCATTAATCACAGCATGTTCTGCAGCGTATCACTGTCTCGCCTTATTTTGCAGCTGCTCTTGCTGGTAGGAGCCCCTGTAACCCCGAGCCAGGGGGTAAAGGCAGTGGTTGCGATGCTTCCCCTGTGCTCTGTGCTTGTTTTTCCATCCTGCTTTGCGTTTGCCTGCTTTTATCCTTAAGACCCAAGAGCATCTGCCAGCTGTGCCGTGGCTGCGGAGGAGGGCAGCCGGGATGCAGGTAGGTTCCTTACGGGGGACTTCAGCTGTGCCACATCCTTGCCTGCTGCTGTGTCCTTCTGGGACCATAGCAGTGTTGGCACGCTGGAGTCCAGGCTGCTTGCGGAGCTCCTGCGCTGTGCCCAGGACACAGAGCCTGGGCTCTCACTTGGGGAAGCGCTGCAGGGCACTCAGTGCTGCTGCAGCTCCGTCTCCGTGACAGAGCTCTCAGCCTTCCTGGCAATGTAAATTCTCCTGGCTGCATGCTAAAATTACACTGAGTTATTGATTTATCTTTGAGAGGATTTCCTTCCCGAGGGACGTTTCTGGCCATCGTAATGATTTAGCTCTTCTGTGAGCACAGAATCTGTAGCAGAGCAGAGTTGTCCTCCTGCCTGTCAGCCTGCAGCCCCGCATCACGCTCCTGCAAATGAAAGGGTATTTTGTCTTTGCACAGAGGAAGCTGCAAGTCTCACATGAGCTTTTTTGCCTTGGCCCCAACATTATTATCTTGGACTTGTTGCAAATGCATCTTGGAGGCTGGCACATGGAAAGCATGAAACTGTGCGTTAATTACCTGAGCTTGTGTGAACGTGTTAACTCCTACACAAAGCTCCTGTTTGGTGCTGAAGGGGAAGGTTCAGGCTGGGATGTCAAGGGCAGCTTGCAGGGACAGTGTCTGTCATGGTGGGAGCAGTCTTGCTCAGACAAAGGGAGTGTGTTCCAGGGGCGGCTTGCTAGAATATATTAAGGCTCTTGTAGTTTTTGTCACTGAGCGACTGCACTGTGACAGATGCCAAAGATATTAGCAGGGGTGTGATGGGAGCAGGATCGTGCAAATGTTTTTTTTCTCTGAAGATGCAGGTTACGGCCCCTCTTCTCTTTCTGCTGACTCACACACGGAGCATCTCCCAGAATCAGGCCAGGTAATTTCCATTTTAACTTCCTCCTTGAGCAGCTGAGGAGACAAAGCCAGTTCTCTACCGCTAGCCCTGAAGTTAGAATCTGCTAGTTACCTGTGATTACAGTGCTGAGCACCATCAGTAGGCCCTTCAGGAAGGGTTTTACATAATGTATAGAGAAGTGAAAGGACAGGGCTTCTATGTCTTTGGGTATCTAAAGTACATTCCTGTGGGTTCCCATATCTAATCCTCGTGTGGGTTTGGACCTGCTCTCAGCTGCAGGGAGTGCACTGCACAGTGGCCGAAGCGCGAGCCCGCTTGTGTGCGTGTTGTTTAAAACCCCCCACAAAACCCAGCATCTCCCGACGAGGCCCAGGAAGAATGTCAGTTTATTTTGCTGTGAACCAAGCGTGGCACGGCTACTTTCTTTCTCAGTCATCTATCTGTGAGATAAAGCAAGTCCTTAGTGCCTGTCTTAAATACTGCAGTGTTGACAAGTTCTCTTGACAAAAATTAGGCTAATGTCCCTTACGACTGCATTAGCTGTAGAAATGAGGCTTTAAATTGAAGCTTAGGAAAGCACTATACCAACATGCTCTCCGAGGCATCTTCTTATTCCAGCTTTTATTATTCAAATTCATTCTCACTATGGCTTGGCAGCAGAGCTGGCAGACGCTGCACTCGATATGTTCTGCTCGTCTCACAGCCAGGCACGTCGGATCAGGCACCTTCCAGCGCTTAACAGGGGGAATGTTGTCCAACTGTCTGCGGACCTGCACTCTCTTGGCTCTGGTGGATGCTGTAGGCCTGGTGAAAGTGGTGCTGGGCTGTAATGTGACCGCGCCGTGCAGCATGAGGTGGGCCAGCTGACACACATCTCGTGGAGGTGCAATCCGAGGCAGTAAGCGGCACGCTCTGCCAGCAGTACAGCATGTCCTGAAACGCTCCCAGGGACAGCTAGAGCCATGCAGAGGGAGGATTTCTCCTCTGTGGTTTGTGTGTCTTTTCAGTCACAGCCTTGAGTGCTTTATGTACACAGAAGGTGAGCACAGGAGCAGACACCGCTCAAAGCTGCTCGTGAGGGACCCCTGCCTGCTCAAGCTTCCCAGCCTTCCCCTGGAAAACAGGGTGGGTTCCTCTTTTTGGTTTGTCTTTGCCCCTCTCTCCCCTTGTTGCACAATCTGAGGCTTCGGCTTCCCATTTCATACCACGGACTCAGCGTGGCCAAGCTCAGACCCCTGCTTCTCACACCAGTGTTGGTCCTGCTGGATTATTCCTCTGGAGGGTGGGTGCCAGTGGTCTGCTTGGCCTCAGCACTGGTCATCCTGCATTGTGTGCTGGCTGTGCCGCAGCGAGCTGTGGAGCGTACCGTGTGTGGGAGGCCCGTGAGGTGCGCTCAGTATTTACAGCCCCTTGTCGGGGCTGCACGTCGCCATCTGCCCAGAGATGCGGTGCGTGCCGTGTCCCTGCACACACTCAGCGTCAGGCGGGACCAGGCTCTGAGCAGCCTGATTACACGGAGATGTCCCTGTTCACTGCAGGGGCGTTGGACTAGATGACCTTTAAAGGTCCCTTCCAACTCAAACAGTTCTGTGATTCTGAGGGAGCAGCTGCTCCTTTCCATTTATTGCCAGGTTGTTTCAGGGCAGTTTTCTGTGCGTGGTCATCTCAGTGCTCTCTGTGAGAGTGATTTTTCCCTCTCTAGGACGGATGATAAGACAACCGTGGCTGCTGATGTTTTGGAGGTGCTAATGTCTTTCACAGTAAAGAAGCCAATGGTGCCTGACTCAGAAAAAGAATCTACTAGATTCCTAAAATTAGGCAGGATAAATATCTTTCTCAGTTCCTTCTGTAGATTCTCAGTTCTCCTGGTCATCCCCGTTGTCCTCCTCTGCCTATGTTCTGCGTTCTCCGAATGCAGATAAGCGTGCAGCATCCCAGATGGGCTTCCAAGTATAACAAATACACCTGTGGGATGGCAATTATTTAACAGGTTGCAGTGACATTATGAAGTAGATGAGGAATAAATAACATAGAGAGCTGGCGAGCGTTTATGACTGGCTTTTGTAAATAACAGGTCTGCTTGGTGTTGACTTAGCGACACGGTGAGACACAGGTCAGCCCAGTGCCCGTGCAGCTGGATAGCCAAAATGAGCCCATTGTGGCTGGGCACCTCTGATGCCTGCTATCTTGCTGCTGCCCAGAGCTTTGGAGCAAACTGCTCTCCGTACTGCTGCAGTTCACAGAATTGAGCCCAATGCGAGTACAAAAAATAAATGCTTTGTATTGAATTGCTGAGCCACGTGCATCATGTTGTAACCAGGGCTGGGTGGTAGTGCCTAAGAAATGGCTGGCTCAAAGCTGGGGATAAGGTTTTGCTTATAAAGCGAGACCATGTGTTTTTGCCAACACGCTTTCTTCATGCTATTACTTTTTTTTTTTCCTGGTGTATTATCTGCCGTTGTAGTGCAAACAGGAGAATCCTTTGCAGAAAGGGAGGTGGAAGGGCAGAAGCACTTGTTGCAAGGAGCTCTTTGCCATTTGAAGCTTTTCTATACTGGCAGCAGCAGCAGCAGATACATCAACAGATGCTACAGCAGTGCCTCCATCAGAGAGGCACCATATGTCCTCCCTGAGTCCTCCCAGCACTCCTTCCCCCAGAGCCTTCCTCGCTAGCATCCGCCTTCGCTGCCATCGCTCTCTATCTGAGCGTCCCCTGAAGTGGCAGACGCACCGCAGAAGGCACGCTCCCTGCCCCGCGCCTGCCTGCCGGCTCTCGTCCTCTGCAGTAACACAAGGTGTTTGAGTTTTGATGGGTTTTCGGGCTGGCAGCTGGCTCATTTTGCTCTCCTGGCCAAGGCAGCAGGTGGGTTTGGCAGGAGCCGCAGCCCAGCGCTCGCAGGGCACAGCGGGCCTGAATAACCCGGCGCTCGGTGCGTGCTTACAATTCAGAGAGCACAAATACTGGTGCAGTGGGAGAGCGCTGGCTCAGCTTAAACTGGCAGTCGTAAGCAGTGGTCCAGCCGAGTGTCCAGATGTAACTGATGCTTTCACATGTCTGACCAAATATTACCGATTGGAAAGCACCTTCCTTGCTAGCCTTTGTTCTCCTTTAGCTGCAGATCGATTCACAGAGGGAGGGATTGGATTCTGAAGACGTTTTAAAAACATTTTCGTTATGTATGGTGAGGGAAACAAATTACAGAGAAGACCTCTCTGCACTAGAACAAAGGAGGAGCTTTAAAACCTTTTCCAAATAAACACGCATTTGAGCGGTATGCCTGACGGATGGTGTTTAAAGACATCATTACTGCAGCAAGCGAGCTGTTGACATTAAAATCATATGATGCAAGTAAGATTAAGTCCTCCCAGGGTTTGCTGTGGGCACTCATCCCCTCATAACCTTGGCTTTACAGAGCCCCGAGCACTCTGAATCCATGCAGTGGTCTCCGTGGCATCAGCCACAGGAAGGCAGTATCCCAGTAAGCACCAGTAAGTGACTTCTGACTCACTAAATGAGAAACTGGAATGGAAAATGGCCTTTTCTCTGTACCCTGAAGAGTATGACTCAAGTCCAGCAGAAAGCAGGGTTTCTCCTTTGGGATGCTGAAGGATGTCTGGGCAAGAGCAGAGGCCGTGGCGCTTTGAGATGTGTCGGTGGAGTGCTGGGGGTTTCCTGGGGGTGGCTTTGCTGCCAGCAACAGCACTGGGAGTTGATCTGGGAACAGATTCAGGTGGCTCTGTCCCTGCTCAGAGTGGAGCAAAATCAGTGCTGGAGAAGATTTTGTGTTTAGACATCACCATTTTGACAGGCTGAATTGCAGGGTGTTTATTAGCGTAGCTTGGAGTATTACAGAAAGGATTTGTCAGATAAATGGACCAACTAAGTCTTTTGTGTGAAACGTCCTTGTTGGTTTTTTTTTTGTTGGTGGTGGTTTGGTGTTTTTTTCTTTTTTTTAACTGTTTATTCAGCCTCTCAGTAATCCATCAGTTTCAGCCATTCCTGGAAGATGCGATGTGAGTAGCTGCTGAGTGCCAGCAAGCACGAAGGGATGCAGTGCCCCACTTCTGACAGTCTATGGGGTATCAATGCCCATTACACTGTATTCATCCTACGTTTGCACAATTTAGAAGAATTCAGTGATTTAATTTTGCTCATGTTTAGTAAGAAGAGGCTGAATATCTGGGACTTGGGGGTTTTGTAGCCTTACACTGCAGTAATGTGAGCTTGTAGCAAGGGTTGTGAGTCCTTCCAGTGCACACAGGTACAGCCATACACCCCTGGGGCTTCACGTGGGGCTGCAGGCTGTGCTTGCCAATGGCTCAGCCCCACGAGTTGGTTTCCATCAGCATCACCAAGCCTGGGAGCAGGCCCTTCCTGCTCCCATGTGAAAAAGAAACAGTTTGAATTTGCTGCTTGCACTTGCTATAAGGGCAAAGCTCTTCTCTCGTGGTTTTTCTCAGTAATCCCAGCAAGTGATGTCTCTCTGTCCTTGTAGGTACTTTGCACAGCGGGTTCTTTGTTCATACTGAGGTCTCCCAGGTGCAATAATAATACAAAATAATGGTGATAAGAGCAGCTTGACACTGTGAGGACTTCACGTTTGCAGACAGAGGCAGCCCATCAGCCATCCAGGCAGCCCTGGAAGGGATGTGATCCCTGCAGATGCCACAAGTACTTGCTTAAAGATCAGTTTATGAACATGGCAGGCATGCAGTAATTTTAAAAGGGAATTTTCTATTTAATTACAGCAGGTACTAGAGCCCCTGCTGTCACTGACTGTACAGACCTGAGAGTCATGGAGTGATGGGCAGCGAGTGGGACAGGGCTTCACAAAGGGTGTGCTGTGCTCAACAGGCTGCCACTTCCCAGCAGAAGAGCAGAATTACTGGAAATCAGAGATGCACACGCAGTGGCTGTGGCATCTGCATAAAGCATTTGGTCCAGCATCACGGGAGCTCATGCTTAAAGATAAACATGGGTGTTGGAGCAGGAGCTTCCTCACTGCCTGTGCTGCAAATGAGGGGCAGTGAGAGATACCTGGAATGGCTTCTGTGGAGAGCTTCGGGGGCTGATGCTGCTGACCCTCCCCCCAGTAGGTGACCTGTAGTGTATTAATTTCCTTTTCAGGTGGCACTGAACTGGGAGGACCTGCGAGTGCTGGACAGCAAACTAATGTAAAAGGCCGTACGCGGAAAAAGTGAAGGGCAGAAAATAGCAAAATGAGATTCAGGCTCGGTGCTTTCTCTTCCCATCAGTAATCCATCTCTTCTTGACCTGTGCCTGCTACACGTCTTCTTTTCCTTTTGTATGTAAAAATGTTCTGTTTGGAAATAACAAGCAGCCCAAGGAGTGCTATGACTCAGCCTTAAGAAAGCCCAGGCTGCCTCTTTGCTCACCACCGCTAACCAGTGAGTCCGGAGCTGAAGCGTGCTCCAAACCACTCCAGAGTAAGTCTGGTTCATCTGCTTTCCTCTGAGGACAGCACTCAGCCTGGGAAGCAGGCTAACAGCACTGTGCTCACAGGGCTGCTCGAGTAGAGCCCCACCTGCTCGGCAGGCAGAGCATGCAGCTGGGAGGTGCTGGACGGTTGCTGTTACCCTGCCTGGGTAGAGCTGACCCCAGCTCCTGCCTGGGCTCTGTCCCCTGCCCGTTGCACCGAAGAGGCTGAGGCTGTTTCTGACCCGAGCTGCGGTGGGGCTGATCAGTGCACAGGGGCTGATCCTGGTGCTGCTGCTGGCTGCTTACAGCACTTCAGAGGCTGCCAGGATTCCCCAGCATCTCCTCCATGCTTGCCACGGCCACTGGTGGCTCCTGGACCACAGCAGAGGAGAGCTGTTCTGCTTCTGGGGATTTGTCTCCTTGTGCTTTTCAGTCATTATTTTTTAAAGGAGAGGATGTGTAATCATCAGGTACCTTCGCAGGGATGCTCTGCCAGCCTTGTGCAGCCTTATTATTTTCAAAATTGCAGCAGTGCCGGTTTGCTTTTGCTGAACGTTCCGTTCAGGCATCGATTCGTGGATTCTTTTGTTGCGTATATCAGAGAGAAAGTCCCATCCCCTCACTCCCCTGCACTGAAAGAAACAAAGAGCAAAGAAAGGTAGATGCTATCTGATAATCTGTGGGATGCCAAGGTGATTTCTAAGAACTGTGGAGCCAGTCACTGACTTGGTGGTTTGTTTTCACACTCAATATACGTATATAAATTTTTTTCAGTGACAAATGAAGGTACTTGCTTGGAAAGAGAGCAAGGAGGAGGGAGGAGCGGGGCTGGGGGCTGCTCGGGATTCTGAGCACCTTGCTCCTGCCTGCAGAAACCACCCCAGAGCAGCTGCCTGCCATGGGAATGGAGCAGAGCTGCTGCTGCTGGGCAGCTCCACGGAGCACTGCTCTGGTGGAGGTGGGGAAGCTCAGGGACAGGTTACAGATTGCCGTATGAGATTTATTTGTATATATATGTTGCAGAACTTCCCCTGTTATTTGTCATGCCTGCTTATTGCTGTTTGAGTCTGGCTGTGCCTTGCCCCTGTGCAGAGGTGCAAAACCAGAGACCGGTGGCCAGCCCCATACGGAGCAGTGCACTGCACGGGTGCTGGGCAGGATCGCACCTTTCTTGTTCAGTGAGGCATTTCATCCTTGTCTGGGAACGGAGCGATGAGCTTCCCTGGGTGTTGTTGTGTGACAGGTCTTCAGCACAGCAGCCCTCTGCTTTCGGTTGCTCTGCATATACCGTGCCTGATTCTTCTCTTAGCGGTGTATGCGATAGAAATGTGTTATGTTTTCCATTTGTTTATTTGCTTATAGTCTTGTTTTCAGCCCCTGCAGAACTTGATATAGGTACAGAGCTTCAGAAACGTACACATACCAGAATAATAGATAACTGTGATTTGGTTACAAGGCAATAATTTAAGCCGACAGGTTTAGCTGATAACATAAAACACACAAGAGAAATAAGATCAGTTTATAAATGTCAGCAGAACCCCTGAGAGTGAGCTGCTGTCTTGAAGCTGACTCCGGTGCAGTTACTCCATCTAATATATTATAAGAAGAAATAAACGGATGTCTGAAAAAATCTGGCTGACCAAGATTAAAGGAGTAGGGCTATAAATTAAATCCTTCCTCGGTGTCACTTTAAGCAACTTTCAAGACAGACAGGACACATCCGTGTATGACGAATGCTGATGTGTCGGTAAGAGCTGCGGGACCCGGCTCCTGCCTGGCCGTGGTTCATGGGCGCGGGGCTGCATCCGTGGGAGTGGGCAAGTGGAGCAGACCCAGGCGATGCAGCTGGGCTTAGTGTGAGGTGTGAAGGACATGGGTGGGATCTTGGGGAGGGAGCTGGTTGGGTTCTTCCCTCGGTGGCTCTGGCCTTTCTGCGTGTCCAAAGTGGGGTGTTTGCGCTGTGGGCAGCCGCTTCCACTCACTGGGTGGGTGAATCTGAGCGGAGATGTTAATGACGTGGAAGGCTTTCCTTCCCTGCCTCGGGAAGCGGGCGGTGGGATGGGGCAGGGGTAGAGTTGGAGGAGTTTGAGATCGCTGGGAAGCGAGGAGCAGCGTGGTTCTGTGCGCGAGGCTGCGATGCGCGCCGTTCGGGAAAGCTGTTCTGTTTTGAAGGTATCAAGGAGAAAAAAAGGGCGGAAAATCACTTACATATAAAACTGTTGTTACTATTTTTAATTGAGTTTCGGTTCCTAAATGCAACTTAATACAAACAATAAGTAAAAATGAATTCCTCTAGGAAAAAAAAGCTATTAAGAATACGATTCTGTATCAACGGAATGTTAAGCTGTGTAATTGCTTACATATGTATAGCTCCGGTGCATGCTGCTAGTTGTTGAATAGTATCAAATTATAGGAATCAAAGAGAATCAACTGTTTTGGGGGGAAATGTCTAGGAGCTACGCGCTGAAATGAGATTAACGTTCAGGGTTTCCAGCTTGCTCATTTAAATCAGCAATTTTAATCACAGTGTTCGAGTCAGCCCACCCTGAAACACGCTCTGTGAATAATTCTCAGGAATATCCCCAACTAAACGAGACTGCAGACCTCACCCTGTCTCAAACATCTGGAATATTTTAAGTGACTGCTCAAATCTTTTTACTGGAAGCAGAGTTGTCTTTCTTGGTTTATTTAATAAGGCAATATGTTTGTCCTGCTGTTGCGTGAACCTGGGCTGCTGTGCACAGTGGCAAGAAGAAATTCCTGCAGCAATAAATGCCGTTTAAATACATCAGAGCTGAGATTTCTGCTCTGGGCTTTGGACAGTCTTAGTCAAACCTCGTTTAGGACGGTGGAAAGAAGCAGAAGTAGAAAGGTTTGTGTCTTCTCTGATGGCAGAGTCCTTAATTCAGTTGTGCTGGGTTTGTGAGCTCGTGCACGCCGGGGTTCAGATTCTCTTTTATTTACTGCTCGCTCAAAATAGAAACTGGGAGGACTGGTCACATGGGAGTCAGGCGGCCCTACTGGAGGCTGCTCCGTTGCTTTGCCTTTTTATGTTTCTTTTAAGTGAAGCCCGTCAGCCTTGTTCCTCTCCCCTGGCAACAGCGTGAACTAATGTGGCCAGATGCACCAGCAACATGAAAGCCGGAATACACTGTACTGTTGTAACAGGGACATTTATTTCTGGCTGCATTTGACAAATCGGGGGCTGCTTCAGCAGGTGCTGTGGTTGCAGCCTGGGCTGCCCGAGTGCGTTGGACCCAGCGAGGAGAGCCGCTCGCCTGTGGATGGGAAGGACCCGGCTTTTCCCTGGCTTTCTCCTTGGCTAAGTGGTGGTCATGTCCTTGGAGGAGGAAGGCATCCCGCATGTTCAACGTGAAGTGCCATTTAATACATCTTTCTCTTGCCAGCAGTCCCCTGCCTCGAAGCCTCTTGAAAAGCGGAGGAGGAGCAGCCCTTAGAAGCTCCTTGTCAGCCATCACAGCCCGGCTGCGCGGGGGACGCCCGCCTATCAGAGCACATTTCTGCACTGCTCACCTCTGCAAAGCGGACGAGTGCTCCTCTCTGGGCAGACGCGTGGGTTAGAGCTCCCATGTGTAACAAGTCAAGGAGCAGCGGAGCGACTGGGCTGCAAGGCTCGCCCCTGGGCTGCGTGCCATCCGCACCTGCATGGCGGGGAGGCCGAGCGGCCTGGCCTCACGTAGTTGAACACAGATAATCACATCGGCCCCACTGCGTATCAAACCAAGGCAACGTCCTGCTGAAAGGATATGGTGGAGAGAAAGAGTAGCTGTCAGAAATGCGCCCAGAAATCCCCCAAACTGGATTCCCCTGGGTTTTATAAATGTGTTTGTACCTGCTGCGTGGCTTTAGGCTTTGAAATGCTTTTGTCTGAATTGTGACAAACGTTACAGTCTTAAGTAGGAAGCGCTGCATCCTTTGATCAGTGAAATGTCTCTTTGGTCTTCAATAGGCGGGATCGATCTGTTGATTCCCTAGATTAGAGGATTTTATGTATGAGAACATGTATTTATTGTACAAAATAATTATCCTTGTCTTCACTTCCCTTTGATAGGAGGCACTACCTGTCTCCTACACGCTGAGTTGTTTTATTCGAGACATCTTTTTAGGAAACAAAGGAAAGACTAAGGAGGGAATCCACGTTGAGAAGCCAATGAGCATCTGTATGTCTGCCTGTGTGCTTCTGGGTGTGTGCAGCTGAGATCTCCATATTCCTTCAGCTGTGATCCAGCTTTCTGAAGCAGGCAAACTTCTTCCTTTAAATGGAGAGGAAATGAAATGAAGAGGAAGCAACCAAACATTGCTCTCTCCATCCCTGTACAACAGTTGGCCGTCGTGATGCGTTTGTGCTGAATTGTGACCAAGAAAAATACTCTAAATTTCCCATCTTTTGTGCATTTAAAAGCAAAGCTTAATGTATTCCGTGTATTTTTGTTGGCAGGTAACAGTGATCTGTTATTCCTTTTAATACAATATTTCCAAACCAACACAACCTCACATTGGTACACTTGATATTCAGCGCACCAGGCTGTACTCAGATGTGTGCTTTGATTACATTTTGGCAGCTGTGTTTTATTCAGCAGTCTATTCCCCTTTCTCCAAATAGTCTCAAAATTCACTCCTACATCAGTAGGTTTTTAATGCTTGCTTAGGAATTGGCACGTAAGGTCAGTGTGGCATTTCTGCAGGGCTGAAGCAGCACTTGTGTCACAAGGCTGTTGCTGGAGGGTTGAGTGCTCAGTGGTGAGCAATGTGCTGTCTCTGCAGTGCAGGATGGGGGGTTTCTGTGTGACTCTTTGGAGCAGGAGCATTTGACTTCGGCCCTTTGTATACAAACCTGCAATAGTGCACGTGGCCTAAAATAACCTGACTCTTGTTTATAGGTCAAGCTGTTCCTGCTGGGTCACACGTTCGGTTAAATCTGCAGACAGGAGAGAGAGAAGCCCGGCTTCCAGACAGTGAAAGTGGGAAAAGTGACACAAGAGAAGAGAAAAGAAGAAGAAGGTACAGTGATGCAAAGCTCCTGTCTTCTTGCTGCACAGATCTGGACAGACTGTGGTTTCATGTCTTTTATTAGCAGCCAGGATCCCTGGTACGCTCAATTGCTGTCTCTACTGGAGACCTAGTTGTTGGTTTAAGGGTTCAGAAGGCCTGAAAACTGGCCCCCATCCTTTGTGATTCCTTTGGAAGGTGGTAGAAGTGCTGAGTGTGGATATTCCAACACACCTTTGTGGCTTCCTGCGCCATGGTGAGGAGTGGCTGAAGGAGCTGGGATTGTTAGTCTGGAGAAGAGGAGGCTCAGGGGAGACCTTGTTGCTCTCTACAGCTCCCTGAAGGGAGGTTGTGGTGAGGGGGGGGTTGGCCTCTTCTCCCATGTAACAGCGATAGGATGAGGGAATGGCCTCATGTTGCACCAGTGGAGATTCAGGTGGGACATTAGGAAATACTTCTTCAAAAGAGTGGTCAGGTATTGGCACGGTCTGCCCAGGGAGTGGTGGAGTCAGCAACCCTGGAGGTGTGCAAGGAACATTTAGACTGAGGGACGTGGTTTAGTGGGAACTGTTGGTGATAGGTGAATGGTTGGACTGGATGATCTTGGAGGTCTTTTCCAACCTTGGTGATTCTGTGATGCCAAATCTACATTTGCAGTGTGGCATCTTTGAATTACGTTTATTCCTTTGAAGTATCTGCAGCTATCAGTCTGAAACTACTTTCTTAGCTTAAACCATCAGAGCAGCTGTGGGGGCTTTGTTTGTTGACCTGAGCCCAGTACAGAATGGTTTTAAGTCAGTGCTGTCTGAAGGGCTGCAGCATTGTTTTACCCATGAGTTATTGCTGGTGGGCTCTTTAGATCACACAGCCTTCCCTGCACCCAGACTAGTGTCCAGAGTTTCTCTCATGCTGGCTTTTCCCTTTTCCCTTAACAAAGCCAGGTTCAGTTACTACAGGGAGCTTTCTTTCCTGAAGCACAGGGAATTTGCCATTGCATTTGTCATTGCAAATGGCATTTCTCTTGTGTGGAGTACAAAGAAGCTCATAAGCTTCATGGTGCCTCAACGACTGGCTTTTCTTTTTTCCTGTGCAGGTGTTTATGGCTCAGATCAGTTCCCTGAACCAATGAGGTCCATGTAAAGCATAACACAATGTCGTTTGTGTTTCTTTGTTTTTTAACTTTTCTGATGAACTTGTGATTGGACTTACCCTTGACATAACTTTGTTTATGATGAGGAGCATAACTTCAGCAATGTTCTAGTGACACAGCGGTCCTTTTCCTTTTCCTTTCTTTTCTTTTTTTTTAATTCTGAAACATTTCCAGTGTTTCTGTATTCCTACATGAAATCAGGGACATACATTAATTAGCAATTTTTGTTGTGTTAGGACTGGAGATTTTAGGTCAACATGCAGATTCTAAAGCCTTTAGTGGCTGTCAGAGGTGTCAGCAAGCCACACACGAAGTACAGCACTGGGACTAATCTTTTGTCGAGTGTGGAGTTTTTCCAGTTTTAAGTGAGATACATGTATTCTAGTGCTCTTAGCTCTTTTTCCCCTGGTATTATCCTTTGCTGATATATTATGGTGAAAATATTACAGATAAAATTGTTCCCTCGTATAATGCTTTCTTTTTGTTTCCTCTGCAAGGCTAAACAAGATGGATATTGACACAAATTCATTCACATCCCAGGAGCTCAAAAAGGCATTGGCTAAAATGAAGGAAAGTGAGAAGGCGGAAAGAATGGTAAGGACAGTTCCTTGTTGCTAAAGCAATGCACAGTGCTGATGCAAATGCCCTGTGCAGCATGTCTTGGAAATACGATGGTTAAATCAAGCCGCCAGATTTCTTGCTGTCGTTCTTGGTGTGCCACTGCTGACGTGGAATTACTTGATCTTTGCTGGGAACCCAGAGCAGGTGCACTCAGGAAGATGACAGACCCCTGAGAGTTTTCTATTTGGATACTATTGTGATTAGATCTGAATTAATAATGCAGAAACATTACTTGCAAACACTTATGTGAACCCACGTACCTATTTCCTTTCCATTGTTTGCATTGTATTTTTATCCATTGTTTGGATTTATTTGTTCAACTGCCACTTAGTTCACAAAGATGTCTGCAAACCCCCCAAAGTGGAATGAATTTCAGTGTGGTGGTGTTTGTAAAGGAAGTGATGTGCTGTTCATTATTAGTACAAAAAGTACAGCTCAGGCTCTCCTGTTTTGAACTCAGTGGTGGTGACCAACCACAGGACGTAGCATCCTCTGAACGCTTGAATCTAGAAGGGATCTTATGGCTTACGTTTTCAGTCTCATGCTTGGGTGGCAAAAACCGAATGGCTATGCTGAAACATAGGCTGAAGTTTGCTGACAGAAGCTGTAAACTTCCTGTTTGGTTACAGAGAGCGGACGATCTAAATCTTGCAGCCCGGAAGGCCAGCTGTATCCTGGGCTGCATTAAAAGAGGAGCGGCCTGCAGGGAGAGGGAGGGGATTGTCCCCCTCTACTCGGCTCTTGTGAGGCCCCATCTGCAGTATTGTGTCCAGGCCTGGGGCCCCCAGCACAGGAAAGACACAGAGCTCTTGGAACGAGTCCAGAGGAGGCCACCAAGATGAGCAGAGGGCTGGAGCACCTCTCCTATGAGGAAAGGTTGAGGGAACTGGGCTTGTTCAGCTTGGAGAAGAGAAGGCTCCGGGGAGACCTCATTGTGGCCTTCCAGTACTTGAAGGGAGCGTATAAACAGGAGGGGGAACAACTGTTTACATGGGTTGATAGTGATAGGACAAGGGCAAATGGTTTTAAACTGAAACGGGGGATTTAGGTCAGATATTAGGAGGAAATTTTTCACACAGAGGGTGGTGACGCACTGGAACAGGTTGCCCAGGGAGGTTGTGGATGCCCCGTCCCTGGAGGCATTCAAGGCCAGGCTGGACGTGGCTCTGGGCAGCCTGGGCTGGTGGTTGGCGGCCCTGCACTCAGCAGGGGGGTTGAAACTCGATGACCTTTGAGGTCCTTTTCAACCCAGGCTGTTATATGATTCTATGATAAAGTCAAACAGAATATGTGTGCTGCTTGGAACTGGTCCCCAGGACAGGAGCAGCCACTGGCATGACATGGGTGGATTATATATGATCCATCAGATTGATCACGGCCTTTTTTCTCCTTTTCTGATTGGAAGACTTTCCTTAGGCCCTAGCTCCTCCTGCTGCCTTGAAGTAGAAGGAAAATTGAGGTGGGAATCCAGACAATAGTCTTTGAGTCCCAGAAAATCTATTCTCCTCTATCTGGCATCAGGGCAGTGTTTTGTTTACTGTAAGATTATTTATGCAGCAGCCAGCATTACTGATAGCGGGACTTCTTGAAATGAGTGTCATTTAAATGCAAAAATTAGTGACACTCTATTATGTGAAAATAAGCCATATTTTAGAAAAATCTGTTAGAATTGCTATTGTCCCAGCAACTGGGCTAAAAACAGCTATATCTAATGGACCTGAAGTACTCCATTTAAAATCTCTCCTGCAGGGAGCAAATTCATCCTTGAAGTAACTGTGTCAAAGTAAATTGAGTTACACCAAGCATGCTCCTGTATATGCTATTGCAAAAGCCATTTCTTCTGTGTGGTTGGAGTGGGGATAGCATTCTGTGTGTCTGTGCAGTTCCTATAGTGATTAGTCTGGCAATCATCAGTGCAGATTGTACATCATTAGATTGCTTTTACCTCCATCCCTGTTTCTTGCCTTCTTGCTTTCTCCAGCTCTTGGGCAGCCCACCTTTGGTGTGTCCTTTCTGCGTCCTTGTGTGCAGCAGCAGGCTCTGCCCCGCCTGTCCCAGTGCCACCAGTGCTGCTGCTGTCTGGGCTCAGGTCTCTGGCAGAGCCTTCTCCTTCCCTGTCACACACCCTGCCATTGCTCTCAGTTCCTCGAAGCCCTCTGGGTGCTGTTTGTACAAGCAGCACTGCAAAATGGCCGCTGTCCTGGAATGAGCCCCATGGCATGGTGCTTCAGCTGTCTCCCCTTTGTGCAACCTACTGCCCAACACGGTCGACTGCGAGGTCAGGGGAGCTTGCCCCAGGCTGTGAGCAGTCAGGTCTTGAGAACATCCCCATGCATGCAGAGGAAGACCAGCAGCGCTTGTTGCCTCAGTGCTCAGTGTTGTTTTGAAAGGTTCACAAGGTGTAGAAAAGGTGTATGGGTGCAGGCTAAGCGGCTCGGGGAATGTGTGCTGCTACCCAAGGGCTGTATTTTACAGATAACTGGGTTCCAGGGCTTCTCAGAAGTGCCTGAACACCCAGCAGGCTGCTCTGCTTGGGCTGCACTCGGAAGGATGAGTGCTGCATGGTGCAGTGTTGCTGTGTGAGCCTCTGGGTGCCCAGGCTGCCCTGTGCCATCCACAGGCAGGCACCCGTGTGTGGTGGGACCTGCAGTGAGCCAGGGCAGCACATCAGAACCAGCTGCAGAACCAGCTGCCCAGATCTGCACCTGCACAAGTGTTCCCTCTCCCTGCCTTCAGCTCCAACGCCCTTTCCCAGAGTACCCTCCCGTACCTCACTGTGGTAATCCAAGTCAGCCGGGTTCCCCTTGGACATCTGGGTTGCATTTGCTTGCTACAACTTTATTACCTGCCTTCATATTTGGTTTTCTCCTGCTTTCAAGGCCCACGAGGAAGAAGTGAGGAAGAAGTTCCGTCCCATAGAGCAACTGAGGGAAGAGTTTGAAAAGCTGAACGTGAAGATGGAGACAGATTATGAAATCATGGATAAATTGATCAGCAAATTTAACAGCTCCGCTTCCACGCTGGATGAAAAAGTAGCAGCACTTTATGATCTTGAATATTACGTTCACCAGGTAACAAAAACGCATTTGTATCTACTGTGTAGAATCCAGGGACTAAGGTATCATAAATGCGGTTTTATTTTTCTTATCGGTATCAGGTAATACAAATTCCTTAATTAGCATAATCCTGGGACAATAACAGATAGTGGAGGGCTACTGCAGGCTTATATTTTATCCGAGTTTGAATAAATCATCACTCGTAACAGTAGCAAGCAGTTTCCTAGGGGTTAGTGTTGCTTGATTTGTTGTCTGCTTTCAGGCTTTTTTCCTTGTCCTCTTTTTCTTCCTTTATATATGTGTTAATATTGTGAAAATGGGTTTATCTGCAATTTTGTGGGTGAGTATAGTGGTGGCTGCTAAAAGAAAACAGTAATATTTTCTCGTTTCTTCCATGGAAAGTGTCTGTGGCTGCAGGTAGGTGTCCTTACACCAGTTGACAGAGAATGTCTTCGTACCAGAGAGATGAGAGACACCCAAAGCCTGTGTTTTGTCTTGACATGAGTAAGGAATGGCCTGCAGAGCCTCTCTCAGAGCTGGGCTGGTGGCAGAAATGGCTGAAAGCTCAGGCAAAAGGCCAGCTGCTGAGCATCAGCTGAGCCGTGCTAATTAACTGTGCGTGAGGTTGAATATCTCCTGAAATCTGTCCTCTTCTGGTTTGCTCTCACATTTTCTCTTTCCCCCTCAAATCTCTCTTTGTGTGCTTTCCGCTCACGTTTTCAGCTCTGGTTTGCTGCAGTCTGTGGGCATATCATTCTCCTCCTTTGCGGTCAGTGACTGCGTGGCCGGGCATCAAGGCTGTGCACAGCCTTGTGGGGAGGATGGGGTTCTCCCTGCGCAGCAACTGGGAGGAACTGGGGTGGACTGGGAGAGTAGTTGCTCTCGGTGACTTTTCAGAGAGTGAATGCGAACTCTTGAGAGGTAGCAGTGCAAGACCTTTCACTGCAATGGCATTTATTAAAAAACAAACACGTATTTTTTTCTGAAGTTAGCTGAAGGAATGAGCTGCTGAGGATGGAGTCCCATACTCCATCTAATACAAATGTTATTTCCAGGGCTCTTTGTCTTGTATTTCCACATTAAATCTCTGTCATGCACACGCAGAGGCTTCCTTGCTGTTTGTTCTCCGTGCCTTTGTTTCACTGACGGCATCTGTCTGACTCAGAGAAAAAGTGTGAACAATGGGTGCCCTCAGAGCTTTGTATTTATTTATACTCGGGCTAATTCTTGTGGTTAAGGGTGCCAGAGCATCAGGCCAGCATTCTAAGAAGCAGCCCCCAAACACGCTAGGATGCTTTGCTTTCCAGCATCGTGTTCTGAATTATTCCAGCACAAAATCCTGCCTGCTTGGGGTGAACGATTTCAGACCATCAAGAGCAGCAGGGAAATGATCTCCGCTGCCTGGGCAGGGACTGACCCGAGCATCAAAGGGAACCGCATCCAGCATCAAATGGGTCAGGCAGGGGAAATGGCAGGGAAGCTGGCACGGAGCACAGAGGGCTCCTTTGTGCATCGATCACAACGCCGCTCTGTGCCTGCGCTGTCGGGGCAGATGGCTGGGCAGCACCTTCTCATCAGGCAGGAAGCTGATAAGAAATATGACTTGTCTGTAAGCCAGCATGGCTTTTCCTTCCCTTTCTTCTTCCAGCGACTTGAATGCGTCCAGAACATTATCTCTGCTTGGTACTGACTTGAGCAGCACTGGCTTAATGTAATTACTGAACAGCAGCCAGATCCACCTGCACCGCATACCGGCGGGCAGCCCTCTGCGGAGCTGTGCCGTGCCCAGGCCTGGGGCAGCCAGCCTGGGGCCCTACGCAGGGACCAGGGGCAACCTGCTGCTGCTTTGCTGACTGCTCATCTCCCAGAGCGCCCGTTGAGTGGCACACACTGTGCCCTGCAAGCTAAGGATCATGCCCTGCTCTGGGGGGTGGTCCTGGGCATCCTGGACCTGACCCACGAGGCGAACTGCAGGCAGGGGCTGAGCTCCTTCGCCCGAGTGCTGGCCCGAGGGCTCCATACTTGCTGAGGTTTGGGTTGCCAGCTCTGCTTTGCTTCTCATCAGTCAGGATTCAAGTTGGCATGTTTGGGAGCCCATCTTGGAGGAAGGTTTGGCTTGCTAGGTTATCTGTGATGCATAAAAACCAAATGCAAATGTGAAGAGGCCAGAGCATAACTCATTTATAAACAGAGTTCACGGTGCTTGCACAGCAGTGTGCGGAGCCAAGCCCGGCTCCATGCTTTGCAGGCTCTTTCTCTCAATTATTTACTCTCCTTATCTTTCTCCTTTCCCTCCTCTGACATGCTACACCATTTCTCACTGCTAATTTCCTCTCTGTTGCAGATGGTTGACATGCAGCTTTTCCTCGCTCTTATTTTCCAACATTTTCTCTCTCATCTCCTCTCCCCAGTTTCTTTCTCTTCCAATTTGAAGGTGCTCCCTGAGTAACTGCTGTCATATTTGTTCTTCTCCCATCCCTCTCCTCTCCAACCTTGCCTGTGTACTTTAGTCAAGAGCTCTTTTGATCTTTGCCTTTCTTTGCGCTGTTTTCAGTGGACTGAAGCGAGGCGCAGGCAGAGTGCCTCGCAGCAGCCTCCGCTCCCCAGAGAGGTCAGTGCCTCTGAGTTGTTGAGTTTGGGACTTCTGTTGTGGTTTTTGGTGTTCCTTTTCTCAGTGGTGAGGGAAGGAGCTCTCACGAGATACTCCAGCGAAGAAAAGGATGCCGTTAAAAAAGGAACACATCTTCAAAATAAGCTTTGCAGCACAATTTGTATTCTGTGGCAGAGCTCTCTGGCTGGCAGGAGAGCTGCCCCGCAGGACTCTGCTCTCGGTGAGGATACCATGACGGCTGGATTTATCCCAGCTGCTGCTGGATGCAAACTTTCTGGCCTGGTGTTGCCTAGTGAGTCTGTTCCCTCCTGAGCAGAAGGAAATGTCCAATTCTAGCCTTGAAACAGCTTCCCGGTTCTTACAGTTGGAGCCATCAAAGCCCCTGCCGGTGGATGAATGTAGGTTGCTGTATAGATTTCTGCAGGACCACCTTTGTCTACAAAGAAAAGTAAGAGGCCTGGCAGATCCAGCCTATAGGGGCAGTTAAAAGTAGGATCTGAAAGGATCAAACAGCTGCTGCAAATCCTGAGTGAGCTGCAGCAAACCCACAGAGATGGGCTTTCTGTTGGCAGCTCTGCAGCAGGACAGCGAGTGGCAGCTATTGTCCTAGTGGGGAGAACGGATGAGCTTTAGCTCCCCAGTTTGTGCTTATAAAGGCAGGCTTGTAGGACATAAAGCTAAATAGTTTGTTTGTTCTCTTGGGTACCCAAAGCATCTGACGTATGGCCAATTCTGGTGAAGGTACACGGTCAAGATAAAAATAAAGCTAAGCATGAAGTGACTGTCAGCTAAGGGAGAGCATGGGAGTAGTGTGCAGTGTTTATTCTGTCCTACTCCGTCAGCTCAGCGCTCTCACTGAAATGAGGAGGTCATTTGGCGCAGTTATTCTAATTTTTATGTTCTGTTTCCATCCACCAACATGACGCTGTCCTCTTTGTGTCTTTCACAAAAGAAATTTTTTGCACAAGCAATTCGGCGAATTTGTCAGACATTTCCTTTTAAGCTGCAAAAAAAGCCTTTAAAAGCAAAATGCATCGATTTGACTTTGGACTGAATTTTGTACTGGAAGCACTTTGCTGTGTTTCTCTGACTTTTGTTTACAAACCACCCAGAGCCCTGTTTTAATTTTCTCCCTACGAACAGATGTCCGCTGTGATTTTTGTCTGGTTTGCCCCACGTCTCCTTCAAGTCAGAGACTGATAAATTTCCTGGAGGAATTCCCACTAACGTTTAAACTTTTCCCTAGTGGCACTTAGTCCCATATTGTCGGATTTAGAAAAATCATTGTATGGGCTGCCCTAGGGAAAAGCTCCTTGCTAGCGTTCCCAAACAGGGACTGCCTGCTTGCTTTTCACGTCTGCTTGAACGTTTTAACTGTGGTCATGAAAAACGCCTGGCACAGCCGTGCAGCTGCTGATGTACCGAGGCTGCTGATGGGCTCTTACACATTTCTAACTCCTGGTGCTACAATTAGAGCATTAATTAATTAATTGCGTTTGCAAAACACACGATTCCCTGGGTTCCGGTAATGGCCGCTCAGGGGAGCGAGCGGAGAATTTTCTCTTCTCTTCTGACATCACCAGGTTTCCTGTACTCCCAGAGCACGTGCAGGGGGAAGTTTGGATAGTTAATCCAAGTGTCAGCGATGCCTGCTGCATTGGATAATAGCCACCTGTCAGCAGACGCATGACGTCCATTGCTCACCGGCAGCATTGTGTGAAACACACGCCACGATTGTTCTGTTAATTCAGAATTGCTTTTAAAGCTCCGAGCTGATGAGATGGGGAGGGACGGGGAGATGAAGCTCCTTCTGAAGCAAGGCGCTCCTGAAGCATTGCTGAATTGAGTCTCGAGGCCTGTGGCTGTTCCGTGCTGACAGGGATCTGCTCTCTCCCAGGTGGACAACGCAAAGGATTTCCTCTCCATGGGCGGACTGCGGCTGGTGATCGAGGGCCTGAACAGCACAGAGGCTGTCCTGAAGGAGCACGCTGCCTTTGTGCTGGGAGCCGCGCTCTCCAGGTGAGCTCTGTCCCCCGAGACCAGGCGTGCCAGGTGCTTCTCCTCGGCCCTCTGGTTTATTTCCAATAGCCAGAGCTGGAAACTTTTCTCCTCCCGTGACACCCAAGTTTCCTCTTCCCCCACCCAGCCCTTTCCTTGCAGCCCTTTGCTTCCCGCAGGCTTCTCTTCAGTACATCCTCACCCTGCTCATTAGACTTAGCCAGAAGTAATTCAGCATGGAAACGGATTGCTTTTTTCTCTGAGCTCCTCGTTTTTGCACGATCCAAAGGGAATAGTACTGCCTCTCCTCCTTTCCCCTTAGCAGCCCTTTAAGGGGGAAGATTTCAAGGATGAGGCAGTTATGATTGCCCGGAGAACTCCTTTCTCCCTCCTACTCCTTGCTGCCAGGCTGCTTTAGGGCAGTGAGATGCTGATTTCAGAAACGTAGCAACTCCCATGGTCTCTGAAGGTTTTGTTTTTAGCCCTGGGGACACGTGCCTCTGACCTACAGGCATAACCTAAAGGGTTTCAATTAGACACAGGGTTACAGGCTGATCTAGAGGATGCTTGTGATTCACTGCAGGATGTCTGTTGCCGAAAGGAGCTGCCCAGGCTGCCTGGTGCCAGCTGGGAGTGTGTGCCACGTGAGTAGAACGGGTTTTGCTGGTGCTCCTTTTGTTTGATGGCTCTCTGGGCTTTGTCTTGTGCATTCGCTCGAGACTTAGAAATGCATTGGATGGACCCAAACTCCAAGGTCAGAAGCTCAGGCTGAAGATTGAAAGTCAGGGCCATTGTATCTGCTTATTTCTATGCCTAAAAATACGATGGCTTTCTCCACCATTATAAATTATTTATTGCTTAGTCTAATATATAGTCTACAGATCTACATTTCTTTTGCAATCTTATATACAGTGCAATTGGTCTTCAGCATGTGTAAAGTAATGTGGTTTCAGTGACAGCAGCAGGTGCCCTGATTTACAGCAGGAAATGATCCAGCTCGTGGTTGGAAGCAGAGCTTGACTTGCTGATCACAATAAGATTCATTCCTTCACTTCAGAAATACAGGCCTGCTCTTCCTATGCCGGCATGCATTAATATTTGAAACAACGTTGTAATCTTTTCCTTAGGATCTTTAATGGCATGTGGATGTTTAATTATGTTCCATAAAGAGGAAGTCATGCAGGGGCTCTGGAAACATTTAAAGGAAACCTACAAAATAAAAAGAGACTATTGAATCCTGTCTTCCCTGACTTAGCTAATGTGACATTATCAGGACCCAAGAAATTAATTGTCTGATGATATGGGCATGTAGCGGTGGCTGATGAAGCTAATGCTTTGCATAGTATTCCTCCATTGAAAATGCCTTTCTTTGGGCAGAAACTGTACTTTTCTAACACGACAATGTGAAAATATAACTTTGGAAACTTTGAAGCCTTTTTTCTTTAAAGGATATTCTGACAGATGGTAATTTTTAGTGGTTCAGATGAAGCATTGTCTGAGAGCTCAGTTCCAAAATGTGAGGAAATATTATGCCTGGGTTTTGAGTTTGCTTTTTTCTCCGTGCTGTGCTTAAGCTTTCTCAGAAGACACCTACATGCCAACTCATCTGCTTTGTGCTTGCTGCTTAATTTGTTTGTTCGTACATTTTCTCAGGTTACTCTGTGCTCCATTTTAGCTGCCAGGGGCATTTCAAGTATTTAATGCTAAGCATTTCTTTGGTTGTGTTTTGTTCTTCGAAGGGGTTGTTATTTATTTCTTTCCCTCAGAGTTGTTCCTAATGGCCTCAGTCGGGCTGTAGGGATTTTCTTAAAGTGCCTGGAGGTGCAGCATGCTGGGCTGCGGGGCTGTGAGCTGCGCTCACGTGCTGGTGTCGGGTCCTGTGCTGAATGTCTGGGCTACAGGCTGCAGTCTCCTGCTCACGACCACCTGGTTGGCTGCTTGGTCACCTTCCAGAGCAGCTAGCTTGGCTCAGGGCAGGGGCTGCAAGCTAAGCAAACCTTCCTCCAAAAAAATTAGATTGTGATTGTAGCAGCTCCTCAGCCAGCCTGGGGTAGCTGGAACTCCTTCTGCAGCTGAGTCTGGAGGAGAGAGCTTTACCAGTGCTACTGTGAGCAGCCAAGTTGTGTTATGCCCAAAAAAACCACAGGGCTCTGAGCAGTCTCAGGCCTGTCGGAGTCAGAGCCAGGATTTGTAGAATGAAGAATATTCATGTTTTCTTCAGATGTTCTTTGTCCCTGACTGTTCGGGTGGGTCCAGGTGTGAAGCTGGTGAAGGATGGAGCAGCCAGCTGCATCACCCAGGTCTTGCTCTGCTGTACAGAGTTCGGACTGTGTTCTCATACAGAGTCCAGTGATTGCCCAAGTTCACGGTCTAAAACCAAACCTCTGATTTCCATCCCCAGCCTTGGAACTTTCTCGCTGCAGTTGTCCCTCACTGCCGAGTGACCTGCTGCGGGGTGAGCAGGAGCTAGAGATTTCTCCCCTTACTTCAGGCATTGGTTTCATTGTGGATTTAAGTGGATTTAAGTGCAGCTGCTGATGGGCAGCAGCACTGCCTTAGGTCGTGTCCCCGGACCTGCCTGCGTGCAGTCCTGCTGAGTTCTGGCTCAGAGCTGGTTTTCAGGTGTATCAACAAATGGAGCACCCGGGCCGTGTACCTGCGCAAGATGTTGAATCAGCAAAGGAAGGAGGAGGCAGAGGGCACAGCAGGGGCTATTCGAGATTTCTGCTCCTTGCTTGAAAAGCAGCCTTAGCACAGAGGGGTCTGGCTCCCGGAGCAAGAGGTCGCAGGGTCTGGTTGCCTGGGTGTTGCTGGGATGGGTGTTGTCTTCCAGGTATCCATCTGCCCCTGTTCGTGAGCCTCTTGTCTTGGAAGAGGGTGACCTGGGACGAAAGAAATCAAAATTTCATCTCTTGTTTCTCTCATACGTCCTTCATTTTCGACATTGGGGGTTTAATTGCCGAGTTTGTGACCAAATCAAACATCGTTCCATCTGGCAGAGTTCTCTGAGCGGTGCCCTTATTGCAACTCTGCAGCCTCATCACAGTCTCACTGTTCTTAAACCTTCAACAAAATGTTTTCCATTCAGCAGTTTACAAAAGTAAACTTCATTTGAACAATCCTCAAGTGCTCTGATTGCAAATAAAAGTTAAATGCACTAACAAAAATAATTGCTAGGCATGTGGGATTGTACATTTAGGTATCCATAATTCACTAACAGAATATGCCAATACACAACATTATCTGGATTTTCAGTGATTGCATTAGCATAAAAGCATGTTAGCGTTTATCCAGTGGTACTAACATTTAAATATATATAAAGTATGAAATATTAAGATACAGCATTTTGGAGGCAAGTAAAACTGCTGTCTGTAAAACGCTGCCGCATATTTCTGAAGGTACGCTCCAGTATCTTCGGGTGGCAATCAGCATTCGCGCCATTGGGTCCAAGCATTGCAAAAAATGTCAATGTTTTATGCAAAGAGGAGCTATATTAAGCTAAAAAGATTGCTGATGAGAGAAGTGTCTTCTGATGTCCTCTAAGCTATTTACAGGCAGCATCTTCCTTTGTTCGCAGCACAGCCAGGCCTCCGCAATTTGTATCTAGATGTTTCACAAGGCTGGAAATGTTAGCCAGGAAGGATTATGTTTGTGATTAAAACCTCAATTTTTAAAAACTTTACCGCCAGGAAACATTTTTTCCACACCAATAATTTGGACATTTTAATATTTTGTAATAAAAGGATTTTTGTAATCCGTTTAAAAGGGGAACAATAATTTATGTCAAATGCATTCTTGAAGCTTTATCCCAAATTCTCCCCATATGCTTAGGGGTGAATTAGAGGTGAGGATGGAGAGAAGCTAAGCCATGCAACCTGTGAGGCAAAGAGAAGCAGTTTGTATTTCGTGAGGAGAGGAAGGGGGTGGGGGGGGGTGGGGGCAAAAAGTGAAGAATGAGCCCCATGGGGAGCCGGGACCCCAGCTCTGCTCAAGCTGCTGGCTGGGGGCAAGGTGTCAAAGCAGTTCTCTGAGCTTGTGTTTGCTGTGTGTCCTGGCAGGACGCTGGGCAGCCCCATCTCAGCTGCTCTGGCTGGGAGACCTTTCAGCAAGCCCAGAGCTCCTAAGATCTTGCTGTCCCCCATTTTGGCTTGGTGAAGTCTTGGGAGCAAACTCATCACAGCTGGCAGACGGAGCATCGTCTTGTAACAGCCCGTAATTTTCCTAGGGATGTTGGATGTCAGCCCATTGCTTCCTGTACCCATTTCTCTTGAGATTATTAATTAATCCCTTAAGTTATGACCGTGTGCATCACAAACATCCCAGCAGCCACTGTTCCCCTTACCACCCCCAGGGCGTTTCGAGCTTGCTCAGGTGCACGTATGTTGCTCGGCTGTTTTCAGTTTGGCTTCTGCTTTCTCGTCATCTTTTCTTCGGGGGCAGGGCTGGGGGAATGCTGCCTCCCATCCATCCCTGCTGTGTCCGTATTCCGAGGTTCTGCGGTGTAGGGCTGCTGCACTGTGTCAGAGCAGTACTGGCTCCTTCCAGGGAGTCTTTGTTGGAGGAAAATGTTCCCAGCAGATGTAATGGTTTTGAGTTCAGTTTGACCTCGCAGTGGAGCTGGTTGGCGCTCACTGCTGTTTGATATTTAGGTCCAGTGTTAAGCAATAAACTCAGGAAAAGTGAAATTAACGACCCTGCTTCAGTTCTATCTCATCAGGACGTAAGAATCTCCAGGCTGCAAAATACATATAGTTAGCTTAACAAGCACTGTCCCTACCCATTTATTTCAAATCCATCTTCATGTTTGTCCCTTCCTCCTCTGGCTTCTCTTTTTACACCCTACAATCTTTTCCCATCTCTTTATTCATTTTCGCTGTTTGCTTCAGTGGCCTTGTTTGACAACTTTGTGTGCTTGCCACCTCTCAGACGCGGTAATTCTCGCTCGACTCCCTGCCCACTGGTAATTTCTGGCTTTGTAGATTCTCTTCTATTTTTATTTGAACTCCTGACTTGTGTGGAGTTAGCAGCCTCACTGCACTTAATTTCAAATTAATTTGATTGGGTCACATCAATTTTTTCAGCAGCGATAATGAACTCAACCTATTTAGCCTTTCCCCATTATAAATAACCTTAACAAAAACTGCAGTGTGGTATAAAACTGTGTTTCATCATTATGGTTAATTATGTGGAAGAATAAATCCCTAAACATTTTTCAGCGTCTAAAATGTAACAAGAAAGTGTAATTAACAATTAAATGGTAAACTGCCATCCTTGTCCTCTCATGAAGACAGGGAGAGCAGACCCCAGGAGAAAAATCTGGAATCAAAGGGTTGCTTCTGTTTTCATTTTCCTGAATGCTTTGATAGGTTAAATGCTGGTTAAATGCTGGCTAAATGCTAGTTCCTGGGAGCTGGCCGGGTGCAGCAGCGGAGGCTCAGCTGGACATCTAGGGCATCTTAGCATCCCCCAGAGGGATTATTTTCAAGGCTGGGGACATTCTCGCTTCTGTTACATGCGGGAAGTTTTCAGGTATTTACCACATCCAAAGCTTTGGGTTGGGTTGCACTGCTGGAAGGAGGAGACAGAGGAGGAAGGAGGCTCGGAAGTGTAAGTTCAGTTGCTGATGGCTGAAATCAAAGTGATTGGCCTCAGCTCATGCTCCAACAGTGAGAAAACCTGCGGCTTACCTCCCAGCATCGCTCAGCTTTGCTCTTCCTAGACTTGGGCAGGACTGGAGTTTCCTCAGTACCGGGTGCGTTTGCTCACTGCGCCGGGCTCAGCCTGGGCTATGGCGTGATCCCATCCCCACGTCCCTCACCAGGAGGTGAGGCCCTGGAGCTGTGGGGACGGCCTGCCCCGAAGGCACAGCTCACAGGGCGCAGCCATGGACAGGTCGCAGGCTGGCCCGCAGCAGGGAGCTGGTGACACAACCTGCAGAGAGAACTCGTCACAGCCGGGTCCTGCGTTACGTAAAACATGCTGTTCCTGTCTTCTCTCATTTAGTAAATGCATAAGGCGTGCTCTCTGCTAAAGTAGTTGAGTTATTGTGGTTTACGTTTAAAATATGCATTCAGACTGGTTACCTAACCACTTTCTGCACAAGCCAGCCCAAACGTGCTGTTTCTGCATTTCATCACTGGACACAGCATGTATTCCTTTGTCACTGCAGCCACTATTTATTCATCATCCATGTTCTCTGTTTATCCTTTTTACTACAGCTTCTGAGCTCAGTTAATGGCTTCACAAGCATCAAAGATTTTCCTACATAACACCTACATTATTACATTATTTTCCTGACCTGCAGTGACTTTTCCACATTGCATGTTCCCTGCATTCCCTCCAAGTAATAGGTGCAAAAAGCTCCGCAAAGAAGAGGCATGTGTGTCTACTCTTTAATCACATTGTGCAAGCGGCTGTAGCAGTCCCTCGTTAATGTGTTTTTAGAAGGGAGGTTGAGAAAGTGCTTTGAATAGAACAAAGAAACAAAAAATGGAAGGAAGACGAACAATGAAAGCAGGAAATGCAGGGTCTAGCCTCAATTATGTACCTGCACTGTGTAGGGTTTGGGGTGGACGGAACCGACCCGATTACGTCAATTGTTTGAGCACGTATAGGAGGATCTGGATCCCATCCCCTTCTTTGCAGGTCCTGCTATGCGCACCCTCCTACCCCTTTCCTGGTTGCTGCTTTTGTTGGATTTAATTGCTGGCAGGCGCTATGCCGCCAGCACGCAAAGGCAGATCTCAGCAGGTTTGCAGTGTGAATGGTGAAGGCAGAATCAGGATTTCAGAGGGGACCCGGGGACCTGCTTGTAGCTCTTGTAGAGTTCCAGCCAGCAGCTGCAGGCTTCCACAGCGTTAGGGCTGGCCCTGGCCTGTGCTGGCTGAAGAGCCACCAAGGCTCAACGTGTGACCTCGTTCCCAGGCTGGCATCTTCCAGCCTGCCTGTTTTCCAGTTAGTTACAGTGTTTTTGTGAAGTTTTTCCTCTTCTGTCTGCTCGTGCGCCTTCCGATTCATTGAAACAGTTGGTTATTCATCCACGAAGACAGTTCCTCGGGTCTTCCACCAGATTGCTTCCAACCTCAGCCCCTTCAAGGCTCTCCACGTGTTTGCATAGGGTAATGTTCTGCCAAGAGAAAAAACAACAGCTTACTGGAAATTATCTTTTTCTGAAGAAGCTCATCATCACTGTTGACTGCTTGCTTCTTCCCTCAGGTGCTGACGTTCTGCATCTTCTTGTGAGCTGGGTTTTGATCTGTATTTTAGATGATCCTATTTCTGCTTGAAAGAAAATGTCCATCGGAGGCCCTCGAGCTGCCTCGTGTGGTTTGGAGGGGCTGACTGGCTGGGCTGTCTGGGAAGCTGGGCAGAGCTCTCAGCCCTCTGGGTCTTTTGGGGGACAGCCCCTGTCCCACAGCTTGAAGCCATCGCCAACATTTGAGAGACGTTATCACTGCCACTGCCCACCGAGTCCTAGCTCCTTGACACCTCTGCGCAAGATCGGAATAGATTTGAAAACTAATTTGCTTCTCTGTAGATTACTTGTCCTTTCTGCTGCGTTTAATGAGTTTCTGAGGTAGTGTGGCCACTTCCAGAAGGCAGCCGTCAAGGGACCGCGTCCTCACTTCTGTCACAAGTGCCTGGCTGTCCCTGCAGCGCACTGCACTTCTCACAGATTCTAACCAGTGTTGTCTCCTGAATCTCTCGTGGAGCGCATCCTATAATGTCTTGCAGCCATCCTTTCCAGACTGCCTGTCCTTTTTGAATTTTCAGAATGCCCTGAAAATAGGTGATGGGAAAGAGAAGGAACTCTTCCAGCGTTCGGATGGTGTCAGCTGGAGCCCATGTGACACGTGGGTCATGGTGGAGGTCCTGTCCGTCACACCGCTTCTCCCCGTGTTCACAACTCTTTCTCAGTTATTCATGCCCAGATGTTTGATTCTGTTTGTTGCCCTGTGCATTTTGAGCATCCCCGTATATATCTTGCCTGTCACAGATGCAGGATCACCTCTTTGCTTGGGAGAGAAATGAGTGAATGCGGCGCTGGTGGGCACAGCTCCACCGTGGCTGTTGGGAGGCCATTCATCCTTGACTCCATCTGCTGAGATCAATAATGAGGGCTGCTGCTTCATATAAACCACTAGATCAACATAGGAATTGCCTTATTAATGTGGGTGTGCAGTCTGTCTGGTCAGAACGCGCCTGTGGCTGGAGTCAGTGGAGGCAGGAACAAAAAGCACGAGGTGGTGACAGTACAGCGAAATGCAGATGAGGTTCCCCTGCCTTAAGCAGCTAAAACCTGCCATACGTGATGAGATGCAAGGGTTCTTGTTTTTTTTTTTTTTATCTATTTTTGTCGATGTGACAGAATTTAAAAGGGTTTCTGGATTCTGGTGCACGCCTGGTGCAGCAGGGGGCTGACTGCAGGAATCTGCCGGTCGGCTGCTGCACACGTGAGCCCTCTGATCTCCTTCTGCAAGCTCCTTGCTTCTCGTTGGAGGCGGGCTGCCTTGTCTTCCCATCCCTGCTCTTGCCATGAGAGCCCATGAACAGGTTATTGGTGTGCGTGCATGTCTCGCGCCAAGCAGGAATTCACCTGTGATGTTTTCCAAATTAATACCTTGCCGCTCTTCTTACTTAACAAGATAATTTTCCAAGCTGAGAAAGGTAACTACCCTGAAATTTTCTTTCTGAAAGATGCTTTTTCTTCTCAGGCACTTCATATTGAAATCTGTCTTAATTTCGGTTCAGCTAGTGTGTGAAAACACACAGTGCAGCATTATCAGTCCCTGAAGGAATAAAGACAGATGGAGCCCGAAATGGGCTTGGCATTATGATTGAGTGAATCCTTCAAGAGTCGTGGGGAATGAGGGCTTGGTCCTGCCCACTCAGTGTCCTGAGACCAGGTCAGTGGGTGAGGGTCCCCGTGTGACAACCTCAGTGTCTCTCAGTGGGCTCCATCCCACCTTGTCCCCCTCCAAGTGATCTGACATGGCTGCTGCTGCGTGCTGCTCCTGGAAGAGGGCCCAAGAGCTGGTAGAGCTGTGCCAGCAAGGGGTGGAGGAACCGAGGGGTGTAGCGGGGTCCCTGGTGCGTGATGACGTGCGTTAGTAACAAGCTGCTATTTCTGGTCCCGAGCTTCCCACAGCTGTGCGTTCACTGATGGCTCTTGTGCGGCTGCGGTGATGGAGAGCGGAGGGGGAAGGGTTTGGAGGTGTTCCAACAAACTTGGGAACGTGGAGGTGCGGACGCAGCGTGTGGCCCATGTGTGCTGAGGGCATCTTTGCTTTTGAAATCTGTCGGGTTCATCTACCCCTGAAAGGGAGTAATAGAGAAATACAGGGTGGTATTGTCTGGGCTGGTGTTGGCATTAGCAGGTGTTGATGGAGTCGTGCACTTTTAAAGCTTTTCTCCCCTAGCTGCTGGAAAGGAGAAAGAAAAAGTGTTGCAGAAGGGAGATCTCTGCATCATCTAATGGGATCAAGGCCTCCCCATGCAAATCAGCCATACAGCTCAGACCACACATGCATGGCCAGCGAGCTCTCTGCAGCCTCAGTGATGGGGAGGAACAGCAAGTAAAGGCAGAGTTGCTTTGCAAAGGCCAGAACAGGGCAGCACATGGGGTTGTGCCTGTCTAGACAGGGCACCCAGGGGACAGCTGAGCACAATGCTGGCACCCCAGGGCACGGCCTCATTTCCCACCCCATGGCTCGCAGCTGTCCCTGTGCACAGGACTGTGGGTTGTGATGGCATGGGGCACACTCACCAGAGAGGATTTTGGATGCCTCCGCCCTGACCGTTTGAGGGTTTGACGTAATTTAATGAGGGATTTGGTGTAGAAAGTTATGTTGCCCAAAACAGTCATGGTTTAGTGTGTGCACAGGGGGCAAAGAGATGGATGAGGAGCAGCTTCCATGAACGCACATCAGCTGGGAAGAAGGAGCAGAGGGACATACATCCTTTCCGGCCAACCAGGGCAGTCTTCCCCAGGCCCTAGCACGCTCTCCTGCAGTGCTTCTAGGTTAGGAATGCAAATAGGACCTCACTAATTGTCCTAATGAGTGGGAAGGCTGCTGCAAATGAGTTGAAATTGCCAATCAATAGAGAGTTGAGCAAACAGGTGGAGCATCTAGCTTGGCACCTCGCAAAACATCCATAGTTCATTTATTCTGACAAGTGCAATTGAGGTTTTGTTATTCATTACACCCTCTAGCACAGCAAGCAACATGCCACAGTGTATTTTGTAAAGGGAGGAAGGGTGTGCGACGTGAGCTTTCTCTGCAAGACTTGGCCAGGAAGTCTTAGAGAAATAGTAGGAGACTGCTGTGGATTTTCCTTTTTTTTCCTGGGGGACTTTGGGGATTGCAGATCAGCGGATTGTGGATTAGTGGATCAAGAATTAGAAATGCATTTTTCATTTTTATGTTACACACTAATGAACCGACAAATTTAATTTCTTTAAATCCAGCTGCTTTAGCTTGAGTAAGTGAAGTCTTTTTCTGTCTCTTTTGGTACCTCAGAAAAGGCTGAATCGAGATCTCCTTGGGCGTCACGTCACAGAAATGCAGTTATTTGTCTGCAGCCTGTTGCTGTTATGAAAGTGGAGTCTGTTTGCAGGAGAAGAGATCATCGCCCGTGGGTGTTGCTGCGCGGGGCTGTAGGCAGAGCTCCGTGCTGGGCTGCAGCTCTCCTCCAGCAGCCTGCCAGCACAGCCGGCTGCCCGAGCCCGCGGGAGCAGCGTGGCAGAGCCTGGTGGCTCTGGCTTCAGTGCTCGAGCCGACTCAGGCGGCCCTCTGCTTGCTCCTGGGTGCACATCTATCTGCCACGCAGTGCTGCTGCTCCGCTGAGAGCCTGCACGGCACAGCACGGGACGTGGGCTGTCTCCAGGTGAGATGTGCTCCGCTCACATCTGCCGCGTTTCTGCTGGGCTTAAGCTCATGCGTGTGAACGAAGCTGGGGTTGAATTGCTGTGGAGAGTCCCAGTGTGCAGCTGTGCTGTTCTTCAGGCCCTGTGGGATGCACCGCCCTGCCCAAATCTGTGCCAGGGTAACAGAGAGGAGCAAAAGGCATTTGTGTCATTAAACGCCTGATGGACTGCACTGTGGGACCCGATCTGCAGGGGGAAACCGGCTCCATTGTTACCCAGACACATTTTGGAGCTTTAAGTGAGAGCTAAACAAAACGGCCTTGGCTTTCTGGAGCAGGCTTTGTTCGTTCACTTTGTGATCTTGAAAGTGGGTCTGAAGCACGGCTCAGCGCCAGGCGCCAGCACCCAGCAGTGCCGTGGGCTCATGCCCACCACCAGCTCCGTGCCTGGAGGCTTGCTGCGGGAGCACGTGGCTGGGCACAGTGCTGGGGCGTCACTGCTCCCCACTACTGATGGACGGCCCTGGGGCTTTGCCCACCATATCTTGATTAACAATTAGCGTGATGGAACTGGGAAGTGCATCTCATTTCTCCACCCAAACCTGACAGATGAGGATATACGTTTCTTGGTTTATTGCTGTGCCTTATTATAGCCTATTTATGATTGATTGAAAAGCAGAGGCTTTCTATAAAGAGAGACCTTTAATCTCCTGGCAGAGATGAGTGTGTTTCCCTTCAGGAAGCACTCAGTCTTTGCTGCTTTCTCTAACCCTCTCTTTAAACTTGAACCTGGCAGAGACCAGAAAGAAGGCAGGATCAAAGCAAAAATAATTGGGATCGCTGGCTTCTGTGGGCAGTTTAAACCCATTATTCCTACTCACTAACTAGTTATTCCTAAATAACTCTTGCTAGAGACAATTCAGCGGTTGCAGCATCTTCTTGATAAAAAGCACTCAAATGTAATAACCATGGCAACAGTTGCTGAGGGCCGGCCACAGCGAGGGCCGGAGCTGGGTCTCCTAAGGGACAGAGGACCCAACTTTACCAGTAAATGACTGCAATGCTCTGAGGGGACAATACATGGTGAACCCTTATGTGCTGGTCGCTGGTCTCGTGGAACCCAGCTGAGTGCTCTGTCCTGGGGATGTGGATTGCCCCAGTGCAGATGGTAACAAGCCATGCATCATCAGCGGTGGGCGCATTCCCTTCCAAGTGAAAGGGGAACTCATCACCTGCAAGCTAGAGGAAGCGCGGGGGTAGTCAGTCAGGAGCGGCCGGGCAGGAGGAGGCACAACCTCTTGTCCCAGAGTCACAGATGTGCTTCACACCATTTATGTGCATGGCAAACAGAGGTCCCGGTGCCTGGCTGCCCTCAGTAAGACTGCATCTTTCTGCTCGTTCCTTGTTCCCTGGGATGCAAATAACCCTTCTTTCAAAAGCCCATCCAGCCCAAATCTCCGAGCTTTCACTTGGACTCCAGAAACTGCTTTCATTCCGGGTAGATTCAGCACTAACCACCTTCCCGTAGATCCTCCCTTTGTTGCTAGGCAGCAAAATTAAGGTAAGGAAAGTACCTTGATCAACTGAGTCACTTCTTTGAGTTTCAGGAGGACTCGATTGCATGAGGTGCTCCATTTCTTTTGAAGAAGTTTTCTTGTCTTTCCCAGGCAAGGAAGGGATGGGAAGGCAGGCAGGCTGGGGAACGTGGCCAGGGGGTGCCACTCTTCATGTGTGGTGGCAGCAAGTGCTGCAGGCAGATATCAGGTACAAGTTCGTGACAGGTTGAATTTCAGAGCTGCTGCTTTGTGAGCCATCTTTAAGACCATGATGGAAGTTCTGCAAGTGATGTGACAAATGCCACGTGGCGTTGCAGCTGGAGGAGTTGGTAAGAAATGAGGTGTTTTGACTTGGGGGAGTTGGTCCTTGCCTGCATGGTGATGGATGGTGTGGGAACCAGCTGAGCTAATGGCATTGGACCTGAGCCTGGGCCCTTACCCCTGCTTTGTGCTGTCCTCTTGCCCAGGGCATCTTCTGAGCATTTGCTGTTAGGACAGCACTGAGAAGACCTCTCCAAATGTTCTGGTCTTAACCTCAGGTTGGGAGCAGCTTACGTTATGAGATCAAAGCCTTTCAAATTTCTTTGTGGGAATCATGTTATTTTTATCTGGCAATGTTCTCTTTCTGTTGTCTTATCTTACTGAACATTCTATAAGTCTGAAAAGTAAGAGGAAACTCTAATATTAAAAAGAAGAAAAGAAGAGCCAGCTGAAAGGCAGCATTTTCACAGATTTCTGAGAAGGAGGCAGTAAATACTCCACCTCTGCTTAATAATAATAATAGCTGGGCTAAGTATCTCTAAAAATATAAAATAATGTGTGCCTATTTGGAATAGTCAACATCCTTATCAGCCTGCTGTCATCTCTGCAAATAAGTTTCACTAGTGATTCTGGGCATGATTTTCAATGGCTCTGAGCAGCTGGAGCTTCTTTGACTTCAGTGAAAAGTCTGAGTGCTTGGCACGGTGGCAAACCAAGCCTCTTCCTTTCTGCCTCAAATTGGGTCTTGATTCTAAGTGAGATGAATTTTCTCCTCCTGATAATTCTGTGCATCTGAAGTGATTACAGCTCCGCGTGAGTGCTCTTTTCGGAGATTTGAATGCAGCGTTTTCTTCCGTCTTAAAAAGGTTCCTTCGAGCCTTCTGATGCTGCAGAGGGGGAAAAAAGCCCTGGTGGAAACTGTCACGTCTTCCTATGCAGATTAGAGATTAAAACTTTTATTTTTATAAAACACATACGGGGGCTAAATCAGAAAACTTCTGTTCAGGCGAGCAGGTTTTGGCTGTGCTGCTAAATTCTTCCCTGGCGATGGGGAGGCAGAGCCAGCAAGTGGTATTATTTGGAGTTCTTAGAGAGTGAGCTTTAATGTTTGCTTAACTCCACTAAAAATAGACACCACCCTCTTTTCCTAATAGGCAGCATTTGTCACACTTGATTCATTTCCTCTCCCAAACTGAGTTCCTTCATGAATATTCATCCGTACTCCCCAGGAATCTGCCTGTCCTCAGAAGTTGTACTCGTGGTGGCTATGCCGTAACAATGCGAGTCAACCTTCCGGGCTCACCAAATACCCAGCCTGAGCTGGGAGATGTTGCGATACCAACAGCTCTCATTGATTTCTGTCTTCTCTGTGAGCCGTGATTGCTCGTTATCCCTCTAGATGAGACCCTTAACAAGGCTCCCGTTCCTGTTGTCATAGCAGCACCGCATAGCCCAGTATCGCAAAGTCTCTGTCACTGTTAATTGTGAGATGGGAGGATCATTTTGGCAGTTTTTCTAGTGAGGATTAGGCCAAAAGGTCCCTTCTGAGCTATGATGAATGTGGTTGCCTTCGGAAGGTACTCAAAGTCAGTAGTTACAGAACATTTCTGAAGGGGGAAGCTTTACATAGTAGAGAGAGGGACAGCAGTCCTTACAAGGCTCTTCCCATTCATGCTCAGCTACTGCTTCAAGCAGGGAAAAAAACTGAGCTGCCAAAGGAAGATATGAAACAGGATTTGTTTTTAAGGAAGCTCATCAGGACCTCAGCCCTTCTCCCCCCAGAAACCCAAAGCAAGGTGAAGGCCCCTGCCCTGAGCTGTTGGGCTGCAGGTTGGTGCTGGAGGGGAGCGATCTATTGCTGCCTGCTGGGTACGGGGGGAGCGAGGCGCTGAGTGTGAGGGCAGCAGAGCTGCTGGATCCACCAGCCCTTGGCCAGTGGGATGTGTGTGGAAGGACATCTGTAGCACTGCATGATAGGTGACGTGTGCCACCATGCAGTGATCCGGGACACCTGAGGCATTGCTGCGTGTCTGCTCCAGCACTCACAGAGCATCCTCGCCCAGCTTGCACTGCAACACCTCCCAGCCTTTTTAATTGCTGACATGATTCAGGAGTTGGACTTCATGGTCCTTATGGGTCCCTTCCAGCTCAGGATATTCTATGGTTCTGTGACTAGGGTTGGTAGGATCTCAGCAGCTTGCTGACCCCTGGGCTGGCGAGGACCGCGCCGTGGGCAGACTCCTGTTGCCAATGGGTCTTTGCCAGCGTGGAACGTTACTGCTTTCCAGCAGTGTGCTTTATAGGGCTTGCTCTGATCTTGTGAGTGAGAAATACGTGGGTGAAAAGGAGCGATCTGTTAACAGCTTCCAACCTTCACTCCCTCAATGCGTGCCCTGCTGCTGGTGGAGGAGCACAGAGTGAGCCGGGTGCTGTTGGCTCAGCACGAACGGGTGATTTATCAGCGGGAATGCCATCATTAACTCAGGGACCTGCCTGTGGCACCGGGTCAGCATGCCTGCTCTTGCAGCGCAGCACTGCGTGCTTGTTGGCCAGCGGTGCTGGGCTGGGGTTGTATGTCATCTGCAGCCGATGGCATCTCATCTGCGGGCCGGCTGCTGGCTCAGCACGGCGATGGGCATGCGACAACAGACTCCGCTTCCTGCGTGCTGAGGGATGGGGATCAGCTGTGCTCCTTCCCAGCGATCTCTGTTAATATGGAGGGCAGACGCGTCCTCTGTGCACATTGCTGGGTTCGCTCCAAAACTCCGAAATTGAGCCAAAAGAACCCATGACCTAAGTGTAGATATGAGCAATATTTCTAAAGGATTCTAATTCTAATGGAAAAAGAAAATCCTTACCCCCTCAGCCTCTCCCCGGATATGAAAATCTCCGCTGGCCATGCCCCACAAATGAGCTTTTTGTCTTTCTCATACGTGCAGTTAGGAGCCAGGTTTTTAAAGGCTGGCTTTGAATTGTACAGGCGTTTATTATAGGCATGAATAATTGCTGGCACCGTGTTACCACTGCTGTTGTTTGCTCTTACGGTTTAGGCCAATTACATATGTAAGCCTCTGATTTACAAGCAAAAGCAGAACTAAAGTGGCTTTGTGGCCTACATTTGAAGAACAAGAAGTGTGTCCCCAGTTAGTTGTACGTCCCCAGATTCGTGCCATGGGACGTGGAGGTCCTTTGGCATAAATAAGGGCCGCAGATTGTCACAGGCATTACGTGACACGTACTGTCCCTGCACAGCATGAAGGATGTGGACACGGAGCCACATCTGGGGACCGGGAGCTTGCCTACATTTATCCCGTGGCAAACGCACTGGAAGATTTGTGCTGGAATTGGGGAAATTACAAAGAGAGCACACAAAAAAGAAGGAATTTGAGTTAAGCAGTGGTTCTGCAAGATGGACTTAAAAGCAAAGTGCTATTTCCCAATGTGATAATTAGCTTCTCTCTGACTGTCAAGGGATCCCTCCTGGGGGCGAAGAGCAGCCGAGACCCACTGCTGAATTTGACATCGATCAGTTGAGATCAAATTGAGATTTTTTTCCTTGCCTTTGCACAAGGGGTGGAAGCAGGGAGATGGGTCGGTGTGTTGGCTTGCCTCCAGGGCTGGGTGGGACATCCCGTCCTGCTGTGCCGGTAGCACTCGGTACCAGCAGCTCTGGAGTAAGAGCCAGCCAGCGTGGCACAGGACAGGGTGGAGCTGTGCAGGTCCTCCTGGGGCTGATGGCGAGCTGCTGCCCTTGGTGCTGGGCGAGCAGAGTGAGCGCAGGAGCTGCAGGAGGTGCGTGGCCATAAGGGATATTGCCTGCAGGAAGCAGCAGCAGCTCTGCTTGGGAAGGAGGCCAGACTTCATTCTTCAGGGGATGACCAGGGGAGGGGGATGCACTCGTGTTATTCGTCATCGGTGCAGGGCAGGCAGCTCCTCACCTCGCTGAGTTTGCATGCCCAGCTTGAGGCTGGCGCAGCTTCCCCTGTGATACTGGGCTGGAATCGATGCGACTGTGCTGTGCTGAGCTGATGGTGCTGGTACGGGATGTCCTCCACCTGCCCTGTGCCACGGACTCTGACACTGTCCCAGGGAGCTCTGTCTGTGCAGGAGGCACCGGGGAAGAGCCCTCAGTCCCCAGAGTGGTTTCCCTTGAGCACGTGCAGCTCCTGCGGGTCAGTGCCGCCTCCCGCAGCCCTGCAGGCAGGCAGAGCCGGGCATGCACCGTGGCTGAGCGCGCTGCGGGGCAGCTGCTCTCCTCTCTCCTCCTGTGACCTACAAAGGACAGATGGAAATGCAAACCCAGATTTGTTTACTAGGCTGTGATCAACTGGGGCTTTATGCGCTGGCAAGTATTCTCTCCTAATGTGCCTTCACAGCACATGTGTGAACTCCTGTCTGTGTCACCTTCCCATCCCCTCCTAGTGACGTCGGATGGTGGGAAGCAACCATCACAACAGGTGCCATGTGTATTTCCACAGTACTGGAGTGCTGAATAAATGGAACCCCCCTTCCTCTTTCCCTCCTCTTGTTTAAACTGTTTCTGAATCCAGGCATCATCAGATTTGAGTGCTTTTTCTGCCCCGGGGATTCAGCCCTTACCTCCTGTCCTGGAGAACGCACCTCTGGCACCCGTGTAACCGCTCTCTGCTACAGCGTTCATCTCGAGATCTTCCAGGCCTTTCCATGCCAAGTCTGCCTGCTGGCTCCCTCCTCTACTGGAGCGGAGGAGGGCTTTTAGTCTTTGCCTTTAAGGTCATGAAAACTTAATTGGTACGTTGGCTTTCTGCATTGAGGTGTCCCTTCTCTCCATCCCACTGATGTAGGACACACTGCTGAAATTCCCCTCTTCTTGCGTAAGTGTCTTATTCCACTGCATCTTTTATGCAGAATATTCCCTTCTGAAAGCGCTTTGCCTCCTGCTCCTGCCCTTTCTGAGCATTCAGTTCAGCTGTGGTACCTGCTGTGGCTTTGTTTCTTATGCATGCATATTCATTGCTTTATTAACATATTCTGTTAGCTGGCTTGGTCATTGAAAGTCCTTGGAAGCTTGATTCCTAGTAATTTCTCATGGCCTTTCTCTGAAGATGGGATCCACGTTGCTTAGCTTCAACCTTCCTACATGAGTATCCTGAGCTAACTGCAGGCTGCATCTCCAGGCAGCAGGGAGGGACGGCTCCTGAAGACAGATCATCCCCTGTAAGAGGGGCCTAGGACAGCCCCGTCTGCCATGGGGCCGGTCACCACTTCTCTCACTTCCAGTGACTGGATTCCTCAGTAACGTAAAAAAAATGAAGGACACAGATCCCATTACAGCAAACGTAAAGCTTTTGACTACAGACTCACCTTTCTGAATTAGCCTGGGCAGGCTCCTTGGAAATGCAGAGTTTGCTTCTCCAGGGATGTACAGACTCAGATTGGAACATGCCACCGAGGGAGCCCAGGCAGCGCGTTGAAACTAGGTACCTTAATTTTAGGTGTCTAATATTAGGTGGAATGAATCCAACACTTAGGAAGGTTTGGGGAAACATTTCTGTTTTATTTTACATTTAGAAAATATAAAGGTGCATAGTGAATGTTTAAAAAACAACAACAGCAATAATAACAGTAATTATATGTGGGTGCAATTTTCCTTTATCTTTGAACTGAAGCTACTAGAAAAATTACTGCTGTGCTGATATTTGGCAGGGACACCAATGTGAGTACCCACTTGTTTCTGAAAAATGCTGTTGGATTTTTAATGACCATCAGCAGCACAACCTTGATTTTAAATGTCATCCTAAATGTAGCAGTTCCAGCCTCCTCTGCCGTAGCGTGTGGGTGTTGGAGGAGGGATGAATCAGAAAGCAGAAAGCATTACTGGTGCTTTCTGTGACTCCCAGATTTTCCTCGAGGGCTTCCCGCCCAGGAACTGGCTTCAGGAGCCCATGGGCCCTGCAGCATCGCAGAGCCCGGTGCCTCCTGGCACGGAAGGGCCTCGCCTAACGCTAACCCTGCCCCTGCTAACGCGTGGAAGTCAACTGACTGAGCATTAGCCCATGAGATTTATCCAGGAATCCTGGTATTCCTCAGGTCATACTTTGTGTTTATAAAAAATAAAAAACAGAGATTTGCAAATGCAGCTTTTAGTTCCATCTCCGCTTTCCCCGCTGGAAGTGTTCCCCAGGCTTCTCTTTCGGAGCTGAAATTCTCTGTGCGTGGCATTTGCGAGCTGGTGATTTGCTTTTGTAAATGGAGCAGAGTCTCGGCTTTGAATTATGACTCAGTGAAACAAATCTCGTTTTCCACTTTCAAATTATTCTAATAGCACTCTGTTAAATCCCGTGGGACCGGGAACAGCCAGAGCTGGAAACATGACGACGGCACCGGGTGCGATTCCCCCTGCCATCAGCGCTTCCCCGTGGTGTGGGAGCAGCCCCTGCCAGCACGTGGGGACGCTCGGGGGGCAGGATGGGCAGGGGAGGGTGGAAGGAGCTACTCGATGTCATGTTTGCATTCTGCGGTTACCAGAGGAATGCAGGGAGCAGATGGCGGGGTTACAACAGGACAGTGCCGCTCGGAGCTGCTGCTGGCAGGGCAGAGCCGAGCGCTGTTCTCACACTTTGTGTCTCGTGGAAGAGCTGCAGAGTGCCCGCGCGCTCCTCGGGCCGGCCCAGCGGGGACAGAGCAGGCAAATGCTTTCTTTTATTATTAGCACTTGTCTTAAAGAAAAACCAGCTCAAACGAGGGAGCAGACAGATCAGCAGAAGAACAACTGGAGGTCAGAGCCTCAGGCCGCCTCCTAACGGCTCCCAGGATTATTGGCCTGATGCGTTCTGCGGGCGCTCGCTGCCCCTCAGGATCACAAGCGGAGCGCTGGGATCCCGAGCCTTGGTCCTTGTGGTGCTCTGACAACGTTTTGCAGTGTTTTGCTTTACCTAAGGTGTGCGAATGGGTTTTGTTTGACTGCCGGAGTAACTTAGAGCACAATTCCAGGCACGCAGTGCGACGCTGCGGGTCTGTCGGGGTGCTGCTGCAGAAGGGCTTGGCTGCGGGGCCTTCAGCAGAGCAGAGAGCCACGCGGGAGCTTCTGGGTGCTCCTGTGTTTGCCAGCCCTAGGCCAGGAGAGGTTTGGAGGCTGGCAGCACGCAGAGCTGCCTGGAGGCGCTGCTCATCGCGGGGCCCATAGCCAGGAGCTGCTGCCGCCGCTTGTGGTTGCGCTCGGGTTTCCCTGTCCGTAAATCAGGGAGGGCTTTGAAGTGGCTCTGATGAAAAGCACTGGAGGAACTCAAGGACACAGCATTAATCTTGCAATATTGTTCTTGTTCCTTGCTGTGTTGTGATTTTGAAAAGAAATCAACACAATTCTTGTTGGCTATGGCTAAAATTACATAGAAATAAATGAGTTTTGCCCTCATAGAAAAACACTCGCTCTTTATTAGTGCGGCCTCTGATGAAACAAAACCCATCCTTAGGCAACGAGATAGATTTGACCTATGGTGCAATAACAGCCTTTCAGAATTGCATATTGTTTCATACGATGGCATATACAGCCCTAAGGTTGATTTACGCCTCAAAGCAGAGTGGGTGATTGAGCACCGAGGGAGTTCCTGTGCTGTCCTTCTCCACGCACTGTGAAGCGCCTGCTCGTCCCTACCTGGAGCATCAGTAACTCAGCAGGGATAGGCAATCCAGCAGGGATAGGCAATCCAGCAGGGATAGGCAATCCAGCACGGCTCTGGAAGGGAGCAGGCTCCGTCCCTGGTGGCTGCGGATGGGGTGTGAGTCCCCCAGGCCATCCCTAAATCACGGAGCACTCTGCAGCAGGCGGCCCGGCCCATCCTTCACCATCAGGAGGACAGGCGAGCTGGGCAAACGTCTGCAGTGCTGCTTCACCTCCAGCTCTGTGCTGACACTGTGAAGTTGATAGCCCCCGAGAACCTGAAAGCTTTTCATCATAAATCGTTCGTGGAGTTTTGATTAAACTCCTGGAAGCAGAGCTTGCACCTGAGGCTCTGGAGGGCTCCACGTGCGCTGGTATCAGTGTGAGCCTCCTGTGAGCAGCATCCTGCAGAGCAGAGCAGCTCAGGGCTGTCCTGGGGAGCTCCCAGGGCCGAGGTGTGGCTGTCCTGCCTGGCGTGCTCTGCTGCTGCGTGACATCTCCAGCTGTTCTTTTTATACCCGCAGATAGAAATACAGCGCATCGTCTTGCTGTTGGTGAGCATTTAGCAGAACAACCTGCCGCGCCTGATTTTATTGCAGCACCTAAGATTTTATTGTCCAGACCCGGTATTCACTTTTCTACTCTGCTGCACGGCGAGGTGAGAAGCAAGAGGGGTTTTACTGCTTTGCTGCAGCTCTGCCTCGCTGCTGGCCTGGTTGCTGTGTTCTCATTGCTCCTCTCTGGAGCAGTTGCCCTGGGCCATTCCTCACTTTGCGGTGACCCCGATGAGTGCTGGGCTCTGGCTCCGCCGCCCGCTGCCTGTACCTGGGCTGCTGCGTCCTGGGGGCTTTCCGATTCACTGTGCCATCTTTTTATTTAATGACTTGGTTTTACAGCTCTTTGTATAAATCTAATTATCCATCTGTTATGCTACATTATGGCACTGCAGCTTGTCTAATTGTTTCCTGTTCCAAAACATCGCCCTGCCTGGCTCTGCCCGCTCCGGGCTCCTCTGTGAGGCCAGCACTTGGGCACATGGGGCTCTCCATCCTGGGAGCACCACATGAAGCAGCTCTGCCTCGAGCTCGAGCTCCTTGGGTCTGGTTTCTCAGCTCACTCACTGGAAGGGCCCACGTTGGGTGGTTGCATTCCCAGTGCATATCTGAAAGCAGAGCCCTCCCCAGCTCAACCCAACATCACTGTGCTGGCAGCCCTGGGCATGGTGGCCTTTTCTGAAAATGGGACTTGATGGCCGTCCTGCCTTGAGCAGGGACACTGCAAGGCTCCTAACGAGCTCGGGCGCCTCTGGCTGGTATCTGGGACGCAGAGAGCAAGCCAAGGTTCCCCCAGCTTTTGCCAGGCACTCTTCTGTGCTATTTCTGCCTTTGTGGCATGAATCACGCTCCCTTGGTTTAAGTATCACATTAGCCCATCAAAACCCCACAATCACGCTCTCAGCTCCAACTTATTCTCTGCAGTTCTTTTCTCCTCTTAGCAACAAATACTCAATAACCTAATTGCTCATTAAAAACCACGCTTGCATCTATGTAATCCATTATGTCACGTTGAGACACGTTGCTCTCGCAGGGATGCTGCTGCTCCCCCGCTACCGCGATGAGCGCCTGGCTTGGTAGAAAGTGAGAAGGCAGCATTGCATTGAAGTGGAGATTTTCATCTTCTCAGGGTTTTTTTTTATGTCTCTCCTATATTCTGTGCTTTTGAACATCTAACATCTCTTTTATGCTTCACATCTTTCATACGAAATTGTTGTATTGTGTTGCCGACTGAAACCTAGTTTTCCTTTTGTCAAGTTTTCCCCCCTCACCCCACTTTCTTCTCCGCTGTATTTTCATCGGCACAGCTTCTTAGGGCTCCATTTTGCTGGGCTTTTGAGTCTCCTTGGGTCGTAGCACTGAAGGCCTTTCTGCTGGGCCCAGTTTCGGGTTGCTGCACGGAGAGCAGGCTTTCTGGGGCAGGTGTGCTGTGCGCAGACCTGGGCTGGGCTCTGTGCTGTGTGTCCCTACCCCTTTCAGCTCTGAGCTGCCTCGGGTGGCCTCGCCGGGCTCGGGGCTGTCTTACTGCCCAGCACATGTCACGCCGTGCCTTCGAATGTCTCGTCTCTTTTTCCATAGTGTGAGACTCTGCAGCCACGGAAAGCCTCTGTGCTAAATATGTATTTTTGTGAGAGATTCGCTCCCCTCTGTGCGTCAGCATCATTTGCTTTGTGCTGCGGCAGAGGCAGCCTGCTGGGCTGGCATCCCGCGGCGGGGCCGGGTGGCTGGTCTGCGGGGTGGGGGGGCTGCACCATTATCTGCATTGACGAGTCTCAGGTCTCCTCAGACACAAAATTCAGAAGGAGATGTGACCAGCCTGTGCATTGCATACCTGGGAAGCTGTGGGGTCGGTGCCGTCCACGTGCAATGTGGAGCAATGGCAGCTTGCCACGTGCAGCAGGCAAGGAGCGGGGCTGGGCTGGGCTGCGAGTTTGGAAGAGCTTCAGGGATGCACGACCGGGCCAGTCCCACTTCTGGAGTGGGCACTTGAGAGCGTGGGGCTTCATTTCGGTGGCTGAGCTCATTGTGGCTGTGACATGGGCGTTTCCGATGGGAATATTTCACGCTGTAGCCAGTGCTTTGAATGCAATGTGGGACCGTGCTCTTTGCATACAGCACTTCTCACTTGGACCGTTTTTATGCTTTCCTTCCTTAAAGCTGTAATTTAAAATTCAGCTGCACAAGTACTAGCAAGCACTTGATCACCCAGCTTTTCCTTTCTGTTCTTATTCAGACCACAGATTTACAGCTGCGGGTGAGGCTCCGAGTACTGAATCCCAGTCAAACCTTTGTCACTGACATTGCAGTGGGCAGTTCTGTTTCTGTGTCTGCTGTTGGTCAGTAACTGTAACATTATGATTCCTACAGGAGCTCCAAACCCAGCGCCCTCTCAGGGATGAATTGTTGGCCTTTTTGCTGTGATGCTGCTTGCGTCGCGTTGGGTTTCCAGTGCTCTCAGAAATTACCTTTTCCATTGCCCTGCAAATTCCCGGCCAGCTGCAGAGCTCTGAAGGCACTGGCACTGCCCGTGGCCCAGGGCTGTGTGTAGGGCACCTGGGATGGCAGGCCCCATGTCCTGCGAGCCGAGTGTTGGGTGCCGTCGTGCTCTTTGCTAGCAGAGCGAAGCCACGCCACTTCCCTGCCTGCTTCTGATCCTTGGCTTCCAGCACAAGCTAAATAGACTGCACTAAATTTTTTAGGCTGCTTCACAGGCTTTGATCCTTGGCTTTGATTTCCCACACGGTATCACAGTCCGCTGGTTCTGAAGAAACAAGAGGCCCATTAAGTGCTGCCCAGCCCGGCCGTGATCGCACCCCTCCTGCATCGCACCACGCTCCCACCAAGGCCTGCGCTTGGGGACGTGCCCAGCCCCCGCTGGGCGCCCACGCGTGCTCCCCTGCCTGCCCCCATCACCACCTCGCTGTGCCTGGCTCCAGCAGGCAGGGAGGCAGCCCTTCCTATTAGGGCCTGGTTTATGCTCTGTGTGGTTCGTACATCGCTTTGGCAATAAGCAGGTCAAGAAATAAATATTCTGTGTGTGTCCTTGCCAGAGCGGTAGAGACGAGGGCGTTTGCCTGCCTGCCCTGCTCTGTGCTTCCAAGTCCCCAAGCCCCTGCACACCGCTTGGCTTTTCTTTTTTTTTTAATTTAAATCTAATTTTGCTGCTGTATTGCAAGCTCCCATCTAACTGGAGAGCTGCTGTTGCCTCGGGGCTGTGCTGCTGCTTTTCAGTCTTCCCACGCCCTTCCAATGCGCAGTCTGGAAAAACTTCAGACAGACTCTTTGAAATTTGGGCACACGTGCCTTGGGTCGTCCGAGGATCGGGTGTCAGGATGGTGTCAGGGTGTTCCTCAACAGGTAGCACACTTAATGTCTGTTCTTTAGCAAAACAGGAGCTGGTTCCACGTGAATGTGCAGGCCTTGCAGTCCCCCCCAGCCTGCTGGTAGCTGCACTGGAGCACGTCCGTGCTGCCTGCTGGTGGGCCCTCTGGCTGGCCATCCCCGTCCTACAGCCTTGCTGCTGCCGCAGGATGCTTTAGTCGGAGGAAAAAGACTGCTTGGAGCAAACAGCCCGACCCGATGCTGCTAGAAGGCTCCTGGGAGGCCTTCAGTGCCCGCCCAGGGCAGGACTGCTCAGCCCCAGCTCTGTGCCAGCTTCGCTGCCCCGTCGCAGGCTGCAGCACCGCTGATCACAGCGTGCCTGCGCTCGCTTGTATGAATTTTTCTCCCCTCTCCGTGTGCTGTGGAGGCTCGTGGTGTTTTGGCAAACAGGCCTCGCCTCTAATAATTTCTGGCCCCTCGTGGGAAGTTCTGACTCCAGCGTAGTGAAATATAAACTGGCAGAGAATGGAGTGTTTCTTTCTGCAGCGGGCAGGCTCAGATAGAGGTTTTCTTATCGCTTTCTTTCCCTGCTTCTGTTTTTCCCTTCTCAGCCGAAGGGCACAGTCACCCTCCTCCAGCCAGAGAGCACAAACGTGCTGGGCTGATAAAATGGCGCATTAAATTGGTGCTAGGCGAAGGTACAGCTCCAGGAGCCTGGGGAGGAGGCAGCAGTGGGAAGCATAAATATTGTTTGTCTGGTGGCACCCAGTCACTGCCCATCTGCAGAGCTCGCTGCGAGAGGATGGGGAGTTGGCCTGGGTTGGGATGTTCAGGTGCAGAGAAGAGAACAGACCGGAGGCTGCGCCCTGGGGAAGAGGGTCTGGTAGCTGGGATCTCCACCAAGAGGGTCTGCTGGCCGTGTCCCTCGCTTCTGATGGGAAGCTGCTGGGTCAGCCAGCCCCGAGGCTGCATGGTCCCACCTGCACCCACACCTCTGCCGTCCCCGTGCAGCCGGGGCTGCTCACTGCAGGCTGCGTGCAGGCTCTGCCCCGCTCTCCCAGCTTCATTTCAGCCACTTCTGCTGCTGATGCCAGCATCCCCTTATCTAGTGACAGATTAGCACCGGTTGAATTTTCCGTGATAGCAGTGCACAGTCTGTCTCATTGTATTTATTTTGTTCGGGCTGCTTTTCCCTGGGCTTGACAGCGTAATTTGTACAGATCTGTGCTGAATTTTCAGAACCCTCAAATGAGCTTTTTGTTAGTGGACAATTGATGGTGGAGACATTAAACAACAGAAACGCTGAGAAGTGAGCGGCACACCTAGCATCCAGGAAGGCTTCCTAGCCTCCAGAGGTTCTCTTTGGCAAAAACTCCATGGTTCAGAGATTTTAATTAGATCTAATACTCCGGGTGACCAGCCAAGCATTAAAAGGCATAGCGTTTTTTCCGTTACATCCCTTGCTGTGGAGTTTTTTATTATTTATTTTAGATAGATGTGACAAAAGAACTTCGATATCCCAGCTCTCTTTGAATGGCACGAAGAGCTCTGCAGCCTGAGAGCTCCTTCCCGTGCCCCGCGCTGCGGAACGTGCCTGTCTGCAAGCTTGCTCCACAGCCACCCTGCCCCCCTTGCTGGAGTGACATTAATGTGAGAATGGATGGGGTTTTAGGATCAGAAGTTGTACTTCTGAGTGTCAGAGTTGCCAGCTCCTCCTTGGAGTCAGGGAGTGCAGCATTCTCGTTCCCATCCTCGCCACTAATGGAGCCGCAGCGGTGACGATGTGCCTGGCAGCACGTGGATGAGATGCCGGGCAGAACCCAAACCCCTGCATCTCCATTGCACCAGGAGAGCTCAGAGCAGAAGCAAACACAACCCAGCTGTACACACACAGAGGTAGAGACCAAAGCTGTCACTGCTGGAAACAGAGCTGGAAAAAGCCTTCCTCCTGCTGCCTGGCTTGCAGCAGAGCCTGTCTGGGTTCTGTGCCTCTGTACTCCCGCAGGAGCCCAGTCACAAGCCCTGAGTGTGTCTGCCTAACATTCACCTGGGAGAAGGGCGATGCAGGATTCATCCACCTCTCTGGGGTGGAGCTCTGGGGGAGCTCTCCCTTCCCCATGGTGTGCAGGGGTGCGTGTCCCACTCGGCACGCTGGCTGTGTCGGACAGGTCTGCAGCACAATCCTGACTGCTCCGAGAGCTGACGTTCACCTGTCCCACCATTGTGCACTTCCATCTTTGCCCTGGGGAAGTGGGAGAAGTGGCTGAGGCCGGAGCGGTGCTGGGATGCTGTGGGCAGCCCCTGTGCAGGATCTCACTGGTGGGTACTGCTGGAGCTGGGAGCAGCGGTGGTGGAGCTGCCCTGGGCCTGGGGCTGCGTGTGCCTGGGGGCAGTGCACAGACCTGAGGGTTTTGCTGCTTTTTGTGAGCTAATAGCAAGCCACCAGTTAAATTTGAGGCTACTCGCTACCCAAGTCCATTTATCCTCTGTTTTTGTTTTTTTATGACCCTGTCTGCCTCTGTCTCATTTCTGGTATGATTCTCGGCGCTCGCTGCTCTGCAGCTTTCTGCAGCAGTGAGAGCTGTGGGTGTTTGCTGTAGCAGGGATGCTGACCTCTGTGCAATGCGGTGCAGTTGCTGCTTCAAAGCCGAGCAGAGGCTGAAGTGCCGGAGCTCTCCCTTGGAGCCGGTGAGACCTGGGATCAGGGTGTGGGACTGCCAGAGTGCTGTGCTCTGACTGAGCCCTGCCAAAGAGAGAGCCCAGCCTCTGCCAGCCCCGCTGCGTGCTGCAAGTGGGGTCTGTGCTGGGGCAGCCTTTCACACCCGGCCCTGCAGTTTCAGCCCCATTCTTCCAGCCAGAGGGATGCACTCATCCTCCTCCAGTCCTTGAGAAGCACTCGGTGTGAGATGTGTGGGTGGCCAGACCAGGCGCAGTCTGGTGGAGAGGCCCTGGGGACAGCGGGTCCTTCCTGCAGGTGAAGCTGGGGCAGGGCTGGTGCCGCAGCGTGGGCACGCGGCAGCAGGGGAGTACGGCTGTAAATCAACACGGCAACGGCGAGCGAGGGGGAGGAGAGTGCTGGGACAGAGGCCATTAAGGAGCAGGGGCAGTGCAGAGCGGGAGGATTAATGGAGCAGTGGCTGCAAGGCAAGGGCGAGGGAGGGCTCCTTGCTGGAGGCAGACGGGCAGGACGTGGGCACAGCAGCACGGCACGAGTGGCCCAGCACGCCTGTCCCCGTCTGCATTGCCATCCCCTCACCCCCCTCGTTGTCCCTTTGTGAGACATGCCTCTGTGTTTTTTTCTGCAGCAACCCCAAAGTCCAGGTAGAAGCGATCGAAGGAGGAGCGCTGCAGAAGCTGCTGGTCATTGTGGCTACAGAACAACCGCAGGCTGTCAAGAAGAAGGTGAGCAGGCAGGGATCACCTCTGGGTAAAGCCATTCGGGATGCAGCTCTCTGCAGGGTCCCACACCTTGTAGTTGCTGCCAGTGCAGCGCTCATGCGAGCGTGAGACCCGTGCCGCACCCATTCTGGGGGCATCTGATGACCCCGTGCCCCCAGTGTGGTGCTGGTGGCCGGGCCACGACCCAGTGGCCCTGCCCGGTTGGTGCCAGCGCTGTGGTCTCGCCCTCATTGCTCACAAGGGTGCACGTCCCCGCCTCGCGGGACAGGCTGGGTGCTGCAGCTCTGCTGGGGGGAGAGGTGGGGATGCCACAGCAGGCACCAAGCTCAGAGGGCAGCAAGCACGGGAGCTGACATTTGGAAGGAGCTAATTGCCAGAGCCCGCCCTGCGCCCTGTGTCCTGCCTCTGGCGGTGGCCGGCAGCGGAGCTCCGCAGCGTGGTGAGCGGCTCCGAGAGCCCCCAGCCAAATGTGCAGCGCTGTCCGTTGGGCTGGGGGATCCCTCGCTGCCTCCCCGCCGTGCTCCCCGGAGCGTGAGATCTAATTACCCTCGCTTTGGTGTCTGATGCCACCGCTGTTTGTTGGCCATAACATTTGCTGTCATCTCCTGAACATCCAGCCCCACTGTTTTAACACCGTGACCTTCTGCAAGATGGAATTCGGTGGGGCGAGGCAACTCACAGCTCTTTTGTTCATCTTTAACCTACCTGCCATTGGGCAAATCGTGAAGTGCTGCACACGTTTTAACAAGGAGCTCCCGCAGACGTGTTCCTCCCTGGTCCGTGGCAAAGCTCTCCTCCTGGAGGGGCTGGGCAGTCCCCAGGTGTTTGGCTGCTGGGTGGGAGCAGCGCCTGCAGGGAGCAGCTGCGCTGAAACTCCTCGAAGTGCCCAGGGACCAACCTGCAACTCACTGTGGGATGGGGAGCGTGGCTGGGGTGCAGAGACCCTCAGCAGCACCTCCTGAGCCCCTGCTGGGTATGGACCCATTCCTTCCAGCAAACACAAACGCGTCCTGCTGGCAGCTACTGGGGAGAGGGATGAGCTCATCCCTGTTTCCAGGTGGCATTGTGGAGCTTGCGAGGGCAGAGCTGAGGCCGTTTTCCAGGAGGACAAAAGCTCTGCATTTATGCTCCCGGTTTGCGTGCCCGTGCTGCCCCGGCTCCCCAGGCCAGGTGCCCATGACGGCTTGTGCCCGAGCCTGGAGGTTTCCGCCCCGATGCTCGCAGCACTGTGCGGCAGCGAGGCCAGAAGTGCATTTCTTCAATCCCCAGTCCTTTGGCCTATGGTAAAAAAGGAGATGGAAACATCACTGATTTACCGGAGGCAACTTGAGGGATGTAAAATAGGAACAAACGGGGTCGGGGAAGCAATGGCTGTCAGCTCGGATCTGTCCGCAGAGAGCGGGGCACGAGGCTCGCCGTGGCGTGGGGTGCAGGCGCTGCTGGATCTGTGCGAGGCCCCCACGGCCCCACAGTTCTGCCCGGGGGTGTCGGCCCAGCACGGTGCCTGGGAGCGGTCGTCAGAACGGGTCTGTTGAGCCCTGCGTGCCCCCTCCGTGCCAGCCCATCTGTTAGGGACCTGGAGGCGAGACGTGCGCTGCCGCTGCACTCAGTGCGCGACGCTGCTCCTGGACTGCTCCTCTCCCCTCGTGGGGGCAGGAGAGCTGTTCCCCGGTGTCCAAGTCACCCTCAGCCCTGCTTTGTCCAATTTGGGCATCTCAGCCCATAGCCTGGCTCCGTGCTGAGGGCGGCGGGAGGGAGCTGCGAGGAGTGATGCTGTGGGACAGTGCGGGTGCCAGCCGTGGATCTCCGTGGGTCACCAACACCCGCAGTGATGGTCGGGGAGAGAGCTGGGGTGGATGTCACCCGAGGGTTGGGGAGGGTGGGGCTGGAGAGTTTTGGGATGCTCTGCATGGCTGGGCGTCCCGACGGGCTGCACGGGAGCTGTGGGGCTGCCCGCGCTGCACCGTGCCGGGCGTTACAGCCCTGCTCCCGGGCTGACACCCTCTCTCCTGCAGGCCCTCTTCGCTCTCTCCTCGCTGCTCAGGCACTTCCCCTACGCCCAGCAGCAGTTCCTCAAGCTGGGCGGCCTCCAGGTGCTGCGTGGGCTCTTCAGGCAGCCGGGGACCGCGGCCCTGTGCGTCCGCGCCGTGACGCTGCTCTACGACCTCTTCGTGGAGAAGGTGAGGGCTGTGGGGCCGCGGGGACGGGGCGTCTTCACCGGGGTGGAAGGGTCCCTCCCGGCTCCTGTGCTGGAGCCGCAGCTCCCGCAGCTTTGTTTTCAAGCCCCGTGGATTACTGCTGCAAATGTCAGTTTAATGCCGCCTTTCCTTGCCACCATTTGTTACTTAGTTTGTGTGTCTCTCTTACTCCAGAGAATGGGGATTAAATCCACTTTCGCTCTGTTTATAGCCAATTTGCCCTGCAGATTATTGCTGCTTTAACGCTCGGATTCCAGGCACCGCAGAGGAACGGCTGCATTCTAAATCAGTTGTTTTCCACGGGATTTTGTGAAGGTGCACATTATTTCGATGGGTCTGAGATGCCATCAGGCGTGGGCTCTGACACGCGCTGCCCTGTTCCTCTGCGCGCAGCAGAAGGGCCCTGGGCCTGGCTCCTCCCGCCTCCCTGTGTGCCACATTTTGTACCCACCTGGCGCAGCCCCACGTGCCCCAGCTTTGCTCTGGCTGGAGGTGATCGCAGGCCCTACAGAGCCTCGGGTTTGTGCCGACGTGCGGATGTCGCTGCCTGCAGCCCGCCAGGCACAGCCCCTTCCAAAGCCTGCAGGGAACGGAGGAGCACGCTGGAACCTGGTGGGGAGCAGGGCTGGGCCAAACACGGCCAGCAGGTTTGGGGCTGCCTGGGTGGAAATCTGCTTCTAAAACCATACACTAACACCAGCCCCAGTGAGTGCCAGTTCTGTGCTGAAGTACAGAGCAGTGTCTGAATGGCGTTTGCCTCTCCTCTTTTTTCACCCCTAATCCTGAATGACCAAATGGGAGTTCAGCAGTAGCCCTTCTGGGGACCAGGTTTGTGGTGGCATCATCCCTCCTTGTCCCTGTGCCCAGCAGCTCAGAGCGTTGTGATGGAGTGGCTGCTCTGGGGATGGCAGAAGGAAGGTCAGGGGGAACGCCAGGGGCATCCTTGGGGACCCAGCTGGCCCCGGGGACAGGACTGTCCCGTGCCCCTCAGGGCTCTCGCTCTGCTCCTCTGGCTCTGGGTTTCTACTCCTTGGCCCCACAGAAACCCGAATCCTCTTCCATCTCCCTGTGCCACGGGGTGCTCAGATCCCTGGCACTGAGCTGCATGCACGGCAGCGTGCGTTGCACATCCCCTCGCACGGCAGGACACGCGATGTGGGCAGCAGCTCCCTGCTACGGCTCAGAACCTGCCCCCGCCCTCCCACAGATGCTGCTGGAGGACTCTCAGCACGGCGACCAAGCGGAGGAGAAGCTGCAGCAGTACCGGCGCGTGCAGCTGGTGCCGGCGGTGCTGGAACAGGACTGGTGCATGGCAGTGCCCGGGCTGCTGGCCCTGCCGGAGCACGACGCGCGCGAGAAGGTGCTGAAGGCGGTGGCCGTGCTGATGGCGTTCTGCAGGGAGCGATTCCGCGGGGACGCGGCCCTCGGTGCCACGCTGGGGCTGCTGCGCACCGAGTACGAGGAGCTGGCGGCCGCCGAGCGCAGGGACGGCGATGGGGACGGGTACTTCCAGGAGCTGCTGGGCTCCGTGAACAGCATCCTGCGGGAGCTGGGCTGAGGACGGAGCTCGGGCGGGCCGGGGCAGCGGTGTGACGGGTGGTGGGCGTCTGTGCTGTGTACGTGCACTTCTCAATAAATGGCTGAGCCAAGGGAGCCGCCCCGTGAGAGCGTGCCAGCAGCTTCGTTACTGAGCAGAAGTGCTGGGGGCATGTGTCCTTCACATCGAGTGCCTCTGGAAAGTAGAGGTCTGTGCCCTGGAGGGACGGGGCAGTTCCAGCTCACACTGCTGCTGACCGAAGCAGCCAAGGACCTGATGCCAATGTCCCCCACAGCCCTGGTGCGGTGTGGGCCTGGGTCCGCTCCATCCACCACGGGAGAGAGCAGGGTGGTGACGCGCACCTTGCCAGTGCAAAACTGTGCGCTGCCTGCATTCCTCCTGCCCGTGGAGGTGGGCTGCGGACACTGCTCTGTAGGGCCTGAGGCCTCGGATGAGGAAGACACAAACTCCCAAATCCTGCCCACGTGCTGTCCTGGCCCTGCGCCATGTGCTGCCTGCTGCAGGCTCGTTGCAGTGGGGAGCGGGTGCAGTGGTTCCGGGCAGGAGCCACTTCTGGTTCCTGAGCTCCGTCTCAGGATTGCTGTCTGGCAGCTGCAGGTATTCCCATCAGTGCCGCTCCTGCTGCAGGGCGGCTGCTGCTGCAATGCAACCCAGGGCCAGGGGCACCAACGTTATCAACACAATTGCTGAAAAATAAATGAAAACAAAACCAATAAGGGAAGGCCCCTGGTTTTGTGCGCAGCCCCATGGCAGTGCCCGTGAGCACACTGCAGAGCTGCTTGCAGCCGGGCCGCTGCCAGCCCTCCCCCACCGGAGCCGTGGTGTTCCTGGCCGCGGCTGAGGCCGCTCGGCTGTCACCGCTGCACAGCGGCGCTAATTGCAAATATTTTTTTTTTCATTCTCTTTGGGTTTTGATTTGGGCTGCCTTCCTGGGATTAAAAATTTTTGTTTTCGTTCCCCAGCACCGTTCCCAGCCGCCTGCTTGGGGCCGGGGTTGCCGTAGGGTTAAAAATAAATACCAGTCTGATGGCAGTCGCTGCCGGGGGGCAGCCACCCCAGTGCCAGGCCCCACGTGGTGCTGCACCGGGTCGAGGCGTCCCGGCCCCATGGCCCCAAACGACCGAGGTGGATGCAGCAGCGTGTGGCTCTGTGCTCTGCGTGCTGTGCCCTCCCGGTGCCGCAGGTCGGGGCCACCTCAGGGTGGCAGTGAGGGCAGCGGTGCCCATGGAGCCTCACAATGGTCACCAGGGGTGCCCTGCCCTCAGCAGGGGCTCCTTGTGCAGCAGCAGGGGATGCAGTTCTGCCGGGCTTTGCCTTTTCTGCTCCACCCCCGTGGTCTGTTGTGTCCCACACTGCTCGCATGGGGCCCAGCTGCTCGGCTGCACAGATGTGCACACTGGCGTGCACCGCTGGGAGCCACGGGGAGAGCGGCTCATGCAGAATTACAGCCGGCAGCATCTCCCTCCCGCTGCCAGAGGAACGCAGCGGAGGAACAACACTGTCCTAAAAGGAAGCAAAAAAAATAACGGAAAACATTCCTGGAATTGCTTACCAAAGAGCATTCTGATGCTCAGGGAAGATGCTGCTGAGGTACCTGGATGGCACTGATGTGCTCTGCGCCCAGCAGCTGGAACCCAGCCCCAAACCAAAGGGCTCTGCCCACGGGCTCAGGATGGAGGCCAAGCCCCGGCCCAGGCTCACAGCTTTTCTCACCACCCCACACACTGGGCAGCCACTTACCCCATGCTGGGGCTGGCAGGAGTCCCATCGGGATCTGCGAGCACCAACAAATGGGGGCTGCAGGCGGGCAGCGCAGGCCGTGGTGCTGGGTGCGGTGTTACACTGCATCTCCGCCCTGGAGGCAGCGGGCAGCGCAGCGCTGCGTCGCACCTGGGTGTCTGCTGAGCGCCCCGTGCGGGAGCAGCAGCTCCTCTGGGTGCATGGCAGCTCCCGCTGCACCCCGCTGTTCACAGAGGGCACGAGCAGCGTGGTGTGCCCCTGAGCAGCAGCGTGGTGTGCCCCTGAGCAGGGCAGCGCCAACACAGCGGCACGTCCCCACGGCCACATGCGCTTCTTAGCACAGCTCTGAGCTGTGGTTGCACGCTGCTGCCAGAGGAAGAGCCTTCCCTCCAGCACCGCAGATGAGAGAAACTGCATGAGTCCTTCCCCAGAGCTTAATTACATCAAGCAGTAATTACTGTAATTCTTTTCAATTGGCTCTAATAAAGTTACGGTGCCGCTCCTGTGCCCAACGCAGCCCGCCCAGGCCCCGGAGCTGCGGCAGGGAGCGCCCGCGGGGCCGGGAGCGCTGGGGGCCAGGGATGCTCCCCAGGTGCGCAGCACAACCTGAGTTTGCATTGACACAGAGCCTGGATGGGTCCACGTGTCTGCTGGTGGCGATACGCAGATGTTTGTTTCTGTAATGCTAACACATGGAGTTCTGGAGGAATGGTGTTTGGTGACGGCCAGCGAACAGCGCAGGGAATAGAACCTCTCAGGCAATGACATTAATACCAGGAGAAAGAGAAGTCGCGTTGTGTGAAGGCGGGCAGTAACCACGCACGGGACAACGCGCAGCGTTCAGCCCCTGGTGTCTGCGGGGCAGCAGAGCTGTGCCTCAGCAGAGCGGCCCCGGGCAGCAGTGACACAACGCAGCGTCACCCGGAGAGTGCAGCGCTTGGGAGTAAAATGGGCAACGTTACTGCAGTAACTCTTTAATTCTGATCAGCGGTTAGGTAACCGACAGCAATAAGCTTGATACAGTAAATTGTGATGGAGGAAAATTGAATTATAATGTAACTGCTGCCAATGAGCGGCTCTCCAGTTCCGTTCCAGTTAAAGCACTGCATACAGAGCCCTGCCGCACCAACCCCGGCCCTGAACCGCTCACAGCCTTCTGCGGGAGCGTGGGACCTCGTGGGTAGGAGCGAAGCACGCCGGCATTCACAGCACTGAAGAGGAGCGAAGCGATGCCCCGAGGCACACAGCCACAGAGCGCCCGCTCAGCGCACAGAGCCAGCGTGAGCTGCTGGGAGCCAGGCGGGACTCAGCCGTGCTGGGCAATGCGCACGGTGCCGCCTGCGCCTGGATGTAGGGGAGCGCGCTGCCAGCACCACGCACAGCACCACGCACAGCACCACGCACAGCACCACGCACAGCACCACGCACGGGTGGGAAACGCGGCTTTATTGGTGTCCAAGCATCAGCGAGCTGTAACCGGGCACGAGCATCCTCACATTGTGTCACACCAAAACTGGCAGCCGCCGTGTGCCATGTGCCAGCAGCGTGCCCAGTGGCCACAAGGGCACAGCGGGACGGGGCAGCACGGTGCAGACAGCGCACAGAGCCCTGCCCTGCCCAGCTGTGCAGCACTGCGTGCTGTGCTTGCTGTGCGTGCTGTGCATGCTGTGCTTGCTGCATTTTCACGCTCCTTTCAGCACACGGAGCTCACTGGCTCTCCCCTCCCAGCAGGAACACACCAATACATACAATAATCCGTTTTTAAAACTTGTTTTTCGAGTGAAAAGACCCAATTTCTCCCTCTTGATCACAGCGCAGAACGGCAGCCTCCAAGCACAACGATTCAGCTATCAGCGTTAACTGTTAGTGTTATTGTGAAACCTCTTTGGTTACAGAATATTTCATTTAGAGCGAGATTATACAAAATAATTTCCAGCTAGAAATACACCCCTGGAATCTAAAAGCAATCTACATTAACACACTCTTGCAGGCTGGAGCTATACTGATAGGATTTGTAATTTGAGCATTTCCCCACACGATCTAAACAAAGTTATCAAAATTATATTAAGTAAATACATTTGGAGGAGTAGTAAACTTTCGAGAATCCTTAGAATATTAAAAGTAGAGTTCTGGAAGTAGCAGTAGTGGCCTAAAGGAACAAACCGACCGGCACAGAGCTCTAGATGCTCTCCATCGCCTTGAACTCGCTGAGCGCCTGCACCGGGTTGACGTGCTTCTTCTGGGACGCCCGCTTGATTTTGGTCTGGGTCTCGTCCTGCTTCTCCCTCTTGACCAGGGGCTTCTTCTCCGGAGCCTTCATCTTCCAGGACACGGCGGGCAGGTTGAGCGAGGCCATGCCCTGCGACTTCTGGTACTTGGTGGACGCCACGTACGACGCCTTCACCGTCTGCACCACCGCGTTCATCAGGTTCTTGGCCGCCTGGATGAGGGACATGGCGCTGTCCACCTGCCGGGAGGGAACGGCGGAGTTACGTGTGGTGGCAGCGCCCAGGCAGCCCCACAGCAGCGCTGCTGGGCTCCGCTCTGTAGCCGTGCTGCCTCTGCTCTGTGGCTGTCCCTGCAGTCCGTGCCCCCAGGCTCACGGCAGCGCTCCCCTGCTGACACCGCAGCGCACACCGAGGGCAGCGCCCGCACGTGGTCTGCGCCTCTTCCACGCTAATGGCAGCTGAAGAGATTGGTGTTCCGCTGTTTGCTTTTGAGACTAAGCTTTAAAAGCGGCTTATTCTCTAATGAAATTAATAAAATCACGGTAATATCTTAATCGCTGATAATAAACATTTAAATCACCCGAGAATATGAAGTTACATTACAAAGGGAGGAATGTAATGTTATCTTCAGCCAGGCCCGGAGCGCTTTGCGAGGTGCTTCCCACTGACAGGAGCTTTAAGGTGAGAACAAGACGACGTGGTTTTGGAAGCTTTAGTGTGTGGCAGACGACGAGGTGCAATGGGCCACCCCGGGGGAGATGAGGGCTGAGGTGCGTGCGGGTGCTGGTGCACGGCTGGTGCATCCCACCCACCACACACAAAACCAGGAGCTCCTGCCTGTGAATGCCAGCGACCTTGGGCAGGATGAGAACTCAGCTGCCTCTCTGCATTTAAATTCCAGCATCTAGGGAAGATCTGGGGGAAAATCCGAGCAAGAAATGCCCAGCAGCAAACAGCGTGAGCAGGATGGAGGGCTGCGCCCTGCATACCACCGTGTCAGTCTGAGCCATGCCCTGCCCTGCCCCAGCCATCGCGCTGCCGACGCTTCGCTGCCTGCTGCTATTTCCACGACTCCACCACGGGAGGAATCCCATCCCACACACCCAGAGCAAGGAGGTGCTTCCCTAACCGAGTTCTCAGATCGCTCAGGGTGCAGTGCCTGGCTTGTAGCTCTGCCTTCACAAAGCGTTTGCTGCCTCGGGATGGGGAGGACGCTGGCACTGACGGAATTCCCTTGCAGACACGAGGCCCTCCCCTGTAACCTGGCAGAGCTGAACACCACCCCGGCAGCACTCGGCCCCATGGGCAGATTGGAGGGGAGCAGAGAAAGCGGGAGATTAGACGGCAGATGCCTGCTCACATAACTGATTTATGGCAGGAGGGTATGTACATTCTAAAGAAGCTGAATAATGGCAGTAAAACCCTGGAGTACACATTACTGTGTAATGACACATCCACTCCTCTGACAGCACAATGCCTTCAGCCTCCCAGAGAGCAGAGCATCATGCAGCAGAGCTGTGTGGCACCAAATGTCCATCCTGTGCCATCCCATCCCATCCCATCCCATCCCATCCCATCCCATCCACTCCATTCCATCCCATCCCCATCCCAGGAAGTGTATGGACAAAAGCACTGCAGGTTACATGTAACCAACCGGGGGAAGGAAGAGTGCACCAGGACACTGTGTGTTCTGCACTCCCCCTCCCAGAGAGCCATCTCAGCTCCCTCTTAGGAGGAAGCGTTTGAGGAAGGGCAGTGTAACAACTGTGTGCTACACAATGGCTGCAGGGCAGCCCAGGGCAGCGTTCAGAGCTGCTGAAATCCCCGCACTGCTCAGGGCATGGCTGCTTGGAAACGTTAACAGCTCTGGGAGCATCACAGCACCCCGTGTGTCCCAGGGCTCTGCAGACACACGGGTGGGTTCAGCTGTGCTGACTGAAGTGATTTAACTTTTCTGAAAGTCAAAAACGGTCTGGAACACTGGCGGATTGCACAGAGGTAAAGTGAACCTGTCCCCAGACACTGCTGAGTGTGGACAAGAGACTCTTTTTCTGTATTTTTTTCCCTTTCAAACATTAACAAAATAAACGAGGCAGGATTGTGAACTGTGCATGCATCCAAACTTGGAGTGAAAGCCCCGAAGCCCCTTGTTGGCATCCTGTAATATTTAGCAGAAAAGCTCCACCTGGAGCAGTTGTTGCCCCTGGGGGAGGAACCACGCGGAGCCGCCCCCCTACGTACCCCAGACACGACGAGCTCCCCTCCGAGGTTCTGCACTTCGGCCTTCACTTTGCTGCAGATGTTGAGCTGGTGGCAGTACAGGGCGATGCGCTGCAGGTAGGCCAGCAGGTCCTGCTTGCACGCCGAGTCGGGGCACTGCGGGGAGAGACACAGCAAGGGTTGATGTGGGGATGGGAGAGCTGCAGCTCAGCCACCCGGTGAGAAACCAGGCTGCTGCTTAGCGTAGTTTTGAGCTTTGGCTTTAAGTCAAGTGATCAATACAAGGCTCAGTACACACAGACCCCACCAGCAATAAATAGGGCAGTGGGATCCCGAGCTGCCCAGTAGGTTGAGGAGGGCACCCGGCCCCTCCAAGCTGCTGCGTTAGCTCCCACAGCCCTCCCTGCGCGCCAGACAGGAGCAGCAGCAAGGACTGCAGATCCCAGGGAGCTGCTACGAACCCAGCCCCCATTCCCAGCCCTAGGTGCCATAAGCTAGCAGACGATAAACCCAACAGCTACCTGATGATATCCCACAGAAGAGGTATTTTCCTGACAGCTGTTCCCACGTTGCAGCAGTGTGGAAGCGAGATACCTCACCCAGCACGAAATACAATTTCTCAAGCGCTTGCCAAAGCACTCAGCCATTCCATGAAAGCCACTTGTCCAGCTTTGCGTTTTCCAGCACCCCGCACGCTCATGCAGGAAACCCAAACGCCCTGTGCCCCGCAGCACTCCCCACACAACCTCTGCACAACGAGCGGCTGCGGTGCTGGGGACACGGTGCTGCCATTCACAGGTCAGAGCAGCACTGCCGCCCCACGCACTGCGGCCCCATCTCATCCAACGCCGATGCACTGTGATGCACCATCAAGTGAAGATCCATCCTGGAGATGGTAGGCTTGGAAAAATAACCTTCCACGTGGCAGCAAGTGGCTGCTTCAAGCTTCGCGGGCAGTCAGGCTTATTGCCTACTGCCTTATGGCCTCTCCTCACCTGGCAGAGAAAGGAAAAGCCCAGTGCTCCAAGCCTGCCTGCCACCAGGGACCTCCAGCTGCAAGCACCTTCTGGACAGAGCCCAGCGGAGGGCTGCAAAGAGCATTGGGGCATGGAGCATCTCCTTGTGAGGAAAGAGCCCTGGGGCAGCTCAGCATACTGTGACAGCCCTGTGAGACTGTCATCCTGGGATCTGGGCGGCAGCAGTCGTCTTCGTGCTCCCCAGCCAAGCTCAGGACACCCTGAGGCACCTGCAGCCCTCTCCTGGTTTCCATCAGTGAAGTGAAAACTGCATAACAAAGAGCTGAGGTTTGCTGGTTATTTTCTTAAGTGAATCAATACCAGCCAGCAGCGCAAGATGTTTTAGAGAAAGCCCACAAACACTGTGGGCCAAAGAGCTAATGAAACGCTGCAATTAGCATTTGGGAAACGCTCTCCATCTCCGAGCAGCTCAGCTAAGGCTGAGTGCTGACACACGCACGCTGCAGCACAGCAGGGGCTGTGCACGGCTCGGGGTGCTGTACGGGGGGAGCTGCAACGAGCCGGCTGCACGCTCACCTGCGGCGGCAGGAAGCAGCCAAACAGCAGTGGGGAGGTGAAAAATGGGACAGGAGATATTATTCAGTAGTAGACATCAATATGACATGACTCGGAAACCCACGGCCTACGCTGTGTGCGCTACTTCTATGAGCAGAGCAGAGAATTCAGTTCAAAAACCAATGATGTCTGCAAAGAGGCATTACCCAAGATAAAAGACAACATCAACCAAAGCACTGTGTACGCCTGTATAATCCCTGCCCTTTCCCACACAGGCACACAGACAAACACAGAGGATACAAGCATTTCCACACCAACTAGGACACGACCTTACTCTGTTAACCTATGGCAGCCATGGCCCCAAATCCAGGAGCCCGAGCAAGCCGGTACCAGCAGCCAGCTGCGCAGTAGGCACCAACAGGTGGGTGCTGGGGGCATCCCCACCACTGCCAGGACACCAAGGAGGACGCCTGCACACAACCTGGGAGCAGCAGTTCTGCATCCCGCTCCTCTCCGATGTGTGACCTCGCAGAGATGCTGCTGCAGCCCCGTGCCGGCTGCTGGCAAAGCTCAAGCCCAGGATCAGCCCCCAGCGAGACAGCAAACGTGCACACACATCACACCGTCCTGCAGCTGAGCTTTCAGAGAGGCAGAACCCCCTCTCTCCTCCATCTTTGCACAGAAAAGGGGCAGGGAGAAGCAGAAGAGCTTTCCCATGGTGCTTGTGCACTGAGGCAAGCACACAGCCCTATCCCACATACCTCCTGCATGAATGTGAGCAAACACTGTGACACTAAGTGACACCAAAACGTCCCCCAGCCCCGTGCCACAGCTGGGACAGGCGGTGCATGGCGGTGCAGGTGGGCGCAGGCAGCTCGGAGCAGCCCCGTGCCGTCCCAGCAGCAGGCAGCACTGCCAGCCTCCCATGGCTGCACGGAGCACCACCGCGGGACGGTTCTTCCCTTTGTAAGTATTTCAACATTAAAAAAAAAGAAGCAGAGAATCACTGTCTTGCTGCAACTCATTTTTGTTTGTGTCGTACTCATATCCCCGTAACATTCTCCCATTCAAAACAAGCAGGCTGCTACTCTGAGTGAAGGATGGAACACCTCAGGGGAACCTGCAGGCTGATGGCTAGGCGCTTCTCGGCAGACGTGCAATACCTGGGATAATGGTTCTATGGTTCGAAGGCACTGTGCTGTGAAGCTGGCTGGCAGCACGAGCTCACACCAGGGCCGTGACTCAGCGCTGCCACGTGGCCCGCAGGACACGAGGGCACCTCTGCTTGCTCACAGCCCAGATGTGACACAGGCAGGCATCTGTGCTCCACCAGGGCGGCTGCACGCAATCCTCTGCCGCTGCCAGGTACGTCTGCATTACTGCGAGTTTCTGAAGAGTATGCAGGCACATCTAATGAAATAGGTAAGGTGGAAGTTCCAGCAGGGTGTGGAGTCAGAAAGAAGCCATCTTCCTGTCCAAGTGACTAACCGTGCTTTCCCGCTCCTATTTATCTTCTGACCTGTGCTCCATCTTTTACATTTTTACCGACCTGATGTCTGCTAAGAGCAGCCTATAGCCTTCCCCCTTTCTCTCAGTGTGGCCCAGTGCAGAAACCCACACACCAGGTTTGCGCAGAACACGTGAATTAGTAAAAGCAGCACTGTGACCTTTCAGCCTGAGATCCCTCCAGGTCTCCACCACGAACTGCTCCCTGCCTCGTTTCCCCGCGGTGCGGCTGGCAGAGCACTACAGCAAGGAGCCCCAGCCCAAAAAACTCTCCAACTTCAGCTCCTCATCGAACGCTCTTCACTGCACCATTAGTACACTGAGGTGAGCACAAAGCCCTCTGGATGCAACACTTAATAGAGATCTGCATTACAAAGGCTTAATTCCAGAGTAAGACGGTTTCATTAGAAGCCTGGTATTATAAATTATGCTCAGAGCAAGACTGAAAAGCAAGCAACAGCTGCACAAAACAGTTTATAGCAGTCATGATCTCAGACCTAACCTACTTGCCTTTCAGGCTGCCTTCTGAAGGCAGAGCATTATTACGTGTCTGCAATTTGGGTGTGGACTGAGACCAAAGGTGTTTCTGCTGGGCCCAACCCAGCTTGTGCAGTGGCACAGGACCCGTGGATGCACTGCATGAACCCCGAGCTGGCCACGCTCAGCCCTACAGAATTCTTTCCAAGTATCTCAGCACACACAGCACAGCACCTGCACCACAGCCCGGGACAACACAGGGCGCTCAGGGTGCCAGGCTCCAAATCTCCATCAGCTCTGGCTGGGCAGCAGGAATAATGCTGGGCAGCAGGAATAATGCTGGCAAGCTCTGACAACCTCACCATTCATCTAGGGAGCATTTGAAAATCGCTCAATATTAAAAAGCTGCCTCAGAAATAATATTACAGGTTGTGCAATTAGGCCACGTGCAGTAATTACAGCGTTGCCTACACAGCCTTGTCACTGCTTTGGAAAGTGTTGGGCATACTCTGAGCATGACGGAAACAACAGGAACTCAGGCTCATCCCTGCTCAGTTCGAGGCACCGGCCTGGCTGCTGTGTGGCACGGAGCAGGGCTGTCACACTGCTACCTTACAATGGCAGGTGCTCGATTTAAGCCAGGGAGCTGCAGGTTTCATTGCTGACACATCTGGCTGCTTACGCTGCTTAGGGTGGCAGGAGAGCAGCAAGCAAGAGCAGGCTACCAAGCAACTCTGGAAATTCAGTTTAAAAAAAAACCCCAGCCCTCACAAGTAACCACATATTCCAGTATTCACCATGTCTGCAGTACAAAAAGATCTCCTGTTGCTCATATGTGCTGGAGGGTTATGAAAATGAATTGTGACTTACGTGGTCGGCAATAGTGCGTCCCAGCTTGTCCATCCTTGACCCAGCCTCTGCAATCTTCTTGGCTGCACTAATCACATCTGATGTATTTTTTAGCGGACCTTTACCTCTGTAAAACAGAACAGGGCATACCTCCTAGCATCAGAAAAACAGAAGGCTGAACAATACACTGCACTTTCTATTCCTCGTTGCACTGGAAGCACACACCCGGCAGCACAAACAAGGCTGTGCAGGCAGGCAGGTCACAGGTGCAGCCAGCACTGCCTCTTCATGCACCTCCCAGGCAGATCCCCCCTGCAGCCTCTCCCCACGCTCAGATTAAATGCAGGAATAAAAACATCTTAAACTTTACTGTTTCAAGCAAACTAATTATGATGAGAGATAACATTTTAGAAGACAGATTTGTAATTTGCATGGAACGCAACATCAAGTTTAAAAAATAGTGTTGTATGAAGTCTAGTAAATGGATTTCAAAAGCCATCAAAAAAACACTCTTTCTTTTGCAAATAACTGTGCAAGGAGCTATTTCTGTAGCACAGCAACATCAAGAAGCCCATAGAACTTAATGTTGTACAGAACTGAGCAACTATATACATATATATAGTGTTGCATATATATATATGCTCTTTGGGACCAAATCACCCTTAAGAAAGAAAGAACGTCAGGCAGTAACTGCATGTATCAATAGATCAGTTTGAACAGTTATTACCAGCCCAGTCACTGCACAGCAACGCATCTCCCACGCTAACACACAGGCTTTCACAGGTTAATATTTACAGGGAATTACAAGAAGTAAGGCTCCTAAGAAGGGATCACCATCCCAGGCGGCTCTGAGAGAAGCTGTTGTGTGCACAAATTAAAAAGACTCACCTGGTGAAGTCTGTCATTTCCATCATAATCATACACATCTGTTTTGCCAGAACAATTATATCATTACCGCTGTCGTCCCATTTTGATACTTCAGCATCCAGTTTGCTCTTTTCTTCCTGGAAGCTCGCTACTTGCTCAGCAATCTTGGCCTTCTGCTCCTGAGGGAGCTGTGCCATGATAGCCTGAAAGAGAGAGTTTCCTCACAGAGCCTCCTCCAGCCACAACGCAGCAGGCTCCGTGGAACGTTTCACTGATAACCAATTTAAGTTATGTAGATGGGGGATAAAACTTTAATAGCAATCCTCTACCTAGAGGGTTTCCAGAATGACTTCCTTCCATTCTGAACACAAAGTTTATGCCGTATGAATTATTACCAGCACTAAAGAAGAAAAAATACCCGGATGGACAAGCTGATGTCTGAGGCACAGGCGTCTGCGTGGCAAAACCGTGCGACTCCAACCAAGTCTGCCACGCATTACCATCCCCAGGGAGCAGTGCACGACGAGGACCTGCCTCTTCTCTGAAATGTGACAGCACTGAAAGGAAGATCCACTTGGGTATCTTTCAGAGTTGTAATGCACAAAGGAAATACTATGGATCTCTTCCCAGCAAAAAGCTAGAAGTGCTATTTTGAAACACGAATGCCAAGAAAAGTGTAAGTGAAAATAAAGAATATGTGCTTACTCCTGACTAAAATCTACTAGAGCGGGCTCACAGCCTGTATGAGCCTCAACGGCTTTGCCTTCATAAATTCTGGGAGTGCTGGTGCCTCTAGCAGCAGGTGAAAAGGAACCTGAGGGTGGAAGGTGTCTGGCAGCAGCCGTGCTGAAAGGTGAATGGGAAAAGTCTGCACGTAAAAAGAAGGGGGGGAGGGGTACGGGAATGGGGAGTGCTTCCCCGAGGAGGGAGAGCACAAAAGCACTGGGAGCCAGCGCTGCTCCGAAGCCAAGGCAGCAGCAGTTGGATAAATAAGGCCTCACACCCCTTGCCTGGTTCTGGACAAAAAGAGCCTTCAGAAAAATCTTTCATGGCACCTTCCCAACAGGATAAATTGTTATCGATCCAGAAGGGAACACGTCAAATAAAAACAACAGGCAAGGCCTGCTTCTCCTTCCATGCACCAATTTTAAGGTATCACCTGTTAATGATTATGTATTACATATCAATGCTTTCATTTTTAAAAGTCATAGGAAATTCACTTAGTTTAATACACTCCATTTTCCAGCTGCTTTCAACATCGTGTTGATTAAAGGCCCAGTGGCCAAACGTATGCATAAGACTTTTTGTAAGAAGTGCCTGAGCTGCAAAGTTATCTATTTCTGGCCCACACAGTTAGTACTGGCCTGCTGTAAGTAACAGCCACACAATGGAATTATTTGTCCCGTATCTTCCTGCAGACACTGCCTTGTCCAACTGAATGGTGGTTCCTACAACACCTGATGCCGAAGGAAGGGGCAGTTATCAGCATGAAAAGCATTCTGATCTTCCAGAACGTCTAGAACAACACAGACCTTTGTGACATCCATCAGAGCAACGCTGCCGCATTTCACTTGAACTCCTTTTCAGAAGCCAACTGGAAACAGAGGCTGTCTGTTTTCCGATCTGATGTTTTCACCAAAATTTAACCTGGATGTTCAATACGAGCCGACCTGTTTCTTGAAGGTGGGACACGTTCTTCTAACACACGGATTTCTCCCTTACCCTCGCACTTTGTCCAGCGATGAGTTGGTCATCTTCTGTCTGAATGCTAGTTCTGCTTCGCACATCAAAATCCTCTGTCTCGAAGTCGGAATCATCCAGCTCCTCGGGGGTCTGAGGAGAGAGACGTGCACCAAGAGTCAGACAGCAGTTTGAACGGCTCTAAGAATCGAAGAGAACACTGCTTCTCTGAGAATGGCAGTAAGTGAAGGTAAGAATTATTCAGTGTTCTCAATGGAAAGGTGCAGCAGGCCTGTACCCAGCTGACGAACACGTGTGGCTGCGTACACCTGAGTGCTCACGTTAAACACGGTAGAAATCCCCCAAATTACTGAGCAGTCACTGCACAGCTGAGATTTGTCAGAGGACACTAATGCACAGAAGAGCTGAAATACAGAAAAAGTCTTTCCAAAATGAACATCACCTTTTGCAACTTGGATAAATGTAAAAGCTTCGCTTGACATTCTGAAGCTAAAATTACATCCAGCTTTAAGCTCTGGTTCACAACCACGGACGTCTTCTTTAGCACAATTATGAATCAAAGCATCGACTGAATTAACAACAGACAAAATGTATCGAAATTTATTCTTATCCCCAGGAGAAGCTTAAAATTTTTAGCTAGTAAGGGCCAGCTTTTATGCTGTAGGCTAAACCCATCTGACCTAGTTCCCGCTTGCCTCGAATTTATTTTTGCTCTTGCCAGTCTATGGCTGGCAACATTTTTATAAAGCTTATCAGTTTAAACAGCATGTTTGTTAAAATGCTGCGTCTCCGCTGAGAGTGGAACTTGATGACAATTTTACAGAGCTGGATCGACCACGAACCTCACTGATCAACACAACGCATTGTGATTAACAGACAAAACGCAGAGTCCTTGCTCTTCAGGTTTCTTTCCCATGTTCAATTTTATGAACTTGTTTCCTGATTCTCATGCAGACATCTCGCAATACACTTAAAATAAAAACACTTATGCAAAATAGTTGCAAAAAAGCAAAGGTGACTGAGCATGCTGACAACCAAGATGTAGAGTATTTCAGCCCCAACGCCTGCCCATGCCTTTAGGAACAGAGTATATCCACAAAAGCAGAGTAGGGACATGCACTAATGAGTACATCAGTGTATCCTTATTTTAAGAAAAGGGTAAAAATCCCCCCAGCCCATTCTTCCACATCTTTGGGAAGACGCTGACAATGCCCAAGCCCCTTCTCTCCCTGTCCATCCCACAGCCCAGGGGCAAAGACACCTGTAGGGCTGACAGGAGGTTGCCTGGGGACCAGGGAGCAAAGAGCTTTGTTTCCGTAACCTACAGACAGGGTGAGACTTTACGTTTGAAAACAGGCTGCAAAGGCACAAAGATCAGGTGATGAAATGACTTTTCCTTCTGGTTTCTAAGCAGCAAGTCCCAGAGCTTGGGGTCAGCCAGCGTGCAGCTCCAGCCATGCTCTGCAGCATCCCGCTGCCGGAGGCCATGCCCACGCTCAGCCTGAGACCACGTCCTGCAGAAGTGGGGTTCTGGCACCTTCTCTAAGTTATCTAAGTGTATTCTACACCTTACAGCCCTCCGGACAACAAATAACAACACCCTGACTTTCTTTATAGGTCGTCAGTGTGTCAGCAGCGTGCTGCCGCCAGCGACTGGCACCCTGACATCAGCGACAGGCACGGGGGAAATGTCAGCATTCCTGGCACTGCCAGCTCTGCTAATTACTGCCGACGTGCAGTTGGCAGCCCTGCTCCCATGTCCTGAATAACAAGGACTCTAGCAGGGGGTGAATCCAATTAGCTTGTCTGCGGAGCAGGAAAGCACTGATATCTTCATATAACATTGGCTCTCTATAAATCCCGAGCGTAAATACAAGAAAATTATACGGAGAGCACATATGTGGCTGTCAGCTTTTCTTCTGATTTTCTATCTGATTCTTTGCTTTAAGCAGCAAACATGGAAGACAGCATTGCAATGGTTACTGTAATCACATATGTTCTGGGGCTGTACGCTGTCAATTTACCGAGATGCATCTGCAATGGTTATCGCTCTGAAAGACAAAGAGAGTTTATCTGCGAGGCATTTACATTAGAGTCAGAGGGTGCAAGGGAAAAGCAAACAAGGAATTAAACCTCTGCACTTCTTTTTGCCATGTCTGGCTCCTGCCCATTTGCACCATGCTGCTACTCTAGAGATCTGCCACAGGCCGGCCTCAGCCACGACTGTGCTCTGCGTCCCTCCAACCAACCCCAGGGGCTCTGCTGCCCCTTCCCCTGCTGCCCCCAGCACAGCGGCCTGTGAACTGGTCCCTTTTTAACGAGGCTAGCCAATTAATGAATACATGCCATAGAAACGTGGAGAGAACTACAGCCTGAGCTCATCTAAACCTGTTTCCAGCTAACTAGCATTAATTGTCAAAATTGACTTAAGAAAGAGACGTTAGGCTTCACTTCGAGGCTCTCAAACCATGAAAAAGCATCTACAGTAGGAATTCACTCGCAATTGTTAAATCAAAGGTCACTGATTTAGCACATTAATAAACGAGGCATTAACATGATTTTATAAAAGATGCGTGAAGGGTATTTAGCATCACCACTCAAGGCTATCATTGATGCTCAGATCTGTTTAATGAATCTGAGTCAACACGCACTTCTGAAGCACTCCACAGAGTGATTAGCACTTTTTAAGACTGAGAATGTTAACATGAGCTAAATGAAAATCTTACGCTGTCTGCTCTGAATAAAATTGATGCGTGTTAGCTCAGTAACCGGGAGGAAAGTGAGCAGAGACAGAAAGCAGCTTAGGTAAGTGACACTCACTCTGATCATCAATACGGCTTTCCGGATATCTCTTATTCCATCGTACACCAGTCGCGAAGCATCAATAAATTCATTTTCATCCATGGGCTGAGCAGGGTCTGAACTCAGGGCTTCCACGGCAGCTTCTACTTGCTCAGTAAACCGTGGCATAACTGTATTAAGAGCACAGAAGAGCCGTCATTTCCAACCCAGTAACACAGATACCCCCACAGGTGTGCGTGTGCGAGCATCGTTATTAACTACTGCTGGAAACCGTGCAATAGTTCCCTTTAAAGTCAAAACATTTGTTACAAATGAACACCAATGCTGTTGTTTCAGTCCTATCTCCACTGCATTTTCTGTTTATTCTGCTGCTACTTGTTTTCCTCCCCCCTGCACAGTGAAAAGTTACCATACGCTCATAGTGCACAAAGACAAAAGACCTGGGGAAGCAGTTACAGCCTATGGGATACAACATCAAGCATTTGTTTAACGTTCCCTCTAGACAGAGACACATCAGTTGGGGGGGGGGGGGGGGGGACATTGCCATCATGAGGCTGGGGCTGAACAAGGCACTGAGACAGGGCAGCGTGCACCTCTGTGCCTCGGTGATTCACCGCAGCCGCAGGAAGAACACCACAGAGCCATTGAGAGGCTGTTCGGCTCCTCCGTGCCACTCGTGATTCTTCATCAAAGTTGTAATTAAAATAAAAACAGCAACTAATGCTTGGCATAGCACTCACTGAAGCAACCAGAATCATTCCTTACCCTAGATGGATGTTACCAGTTGGGTCACAGGCAACCCCCATATTTACTCTATGGGATGGGGGACTAGGACCTACAGTGCTTCTTTTAAAAGCTATGCAGACATTTTACAAAACACACCCTCGTTCTGCTGGGGCAATGCAGCAGAAACCTTTCCAGATTGTGGTACAACACTGCAAGATGCCCGGCGTGCCTACAAGCCCTGACTCGCTGCCTGGGACTCGTTCCATGGCACTTCCACTCGGCTCAGCTCAGGCTGACTGCCAGCACAGCCAGGGACACCTTTTGCACTGCTGAGTTTTAAGCCAGTCAACAAAGCAAAATTACTTTTCTCAATTTGCAACAGCTCTGCAAATAACTCCCACTAATTTCCATTACAGTATGTAAATGGAGCCTTTAATAGATTTCACGGGCTCACTGCTATCTGCCTGCCCACCCACTTGTAAGCAGCATGAACCCGGGGTCCTGGAAGAACCGACTTACCCGTGTTGGACAGCAGCTTCGTCGCTTCCAGCACCTTCTCAGTGTAGACTCCAGGCTCGTAGTTATCCATTTCAGAGGTGACAACATGAATGACTCGAGCAGCACGGCCTCGAATTGCACCAGCTGTGCGGTCTAAACCATCAACATCTTTTTCTTGGAGAGCAATGACACACTTGTTTACATCTTCTAAAATATGGTTCTCTGGTGGTAAAAGAAGGAGGATTTAGACGGCAATATCTTCTTTTCTGTCGTGTACATCAGCATTACAATTTCTCAGTGTGTGACCTGCTCTAAAAAACCTCCAGCTCAATGCTGTAAAGCATTAATTTTTAAGCTTGCTACAACCAGCAAACAGCTGTCTGTCCAAACCAGTTGTCACCAGAACCATCGGTCCACTCATCTGGAGGCATCCAAACCTCTTGCCCCTTTCTGTACTCAATTTTGCCAACAGAAAAGCTGGATTCAGCTGGAGCTTCCCTAAACTCGTTTTTTCCCGTATCCCAGCCCCCGGCTGCCAAAGCCCTTGCTCCAAATACCTGGAAGCCACTCCTGCTGTCATTACACGTACGTGGCCCAGGCCACGCCTCACCCACGAACGCCCTGGCAGACCGGGGCACTGGGTGCAGGTTTCTGCCTTCCTACACAGTGTTTTCCTACAACCAGGCACACACACCACAGGGTATCACACTGCTAGCCCTCCATGCGCATTTAGGACAGGTAACGCACGCAGTGATTTATGCCCAAAGTCTGCCAGTAGTGGAGTACTCGCCGCCTCGTAAGAAAACAGAAAATAAAGCCATAAAACCTCCTTTTGTAATTCACTTTAAGAAAATACATTTTAATAGACATGTTTTCCTTCGTTCATCAAGCTCAAGAGGTTCCAAATGAGTAAAAACCCTTAAGAGATTTCTGAAAATGCCTGGAGAGGTTTGGGTGCTCGTTTGCAGACACCCGCCCAGAACTTACAAACTCTGTTAGACACTTCTTTAATGCGTCAGTAGCAATGATTTGACACTGCAATCCAACAGTTGTGCTGCTTTGTAAGAAACCTCCTTGGAAGCATCCCTGCTTTGCCCCTTAAATCCTTTCCAGCGTTACCTTCCATTGCTTTAATCACACGACACTGACAGTTGGTGCTACCAAAGGGGCTTCTATTCCCTGCCCAGGCAGGAGGAGAGGCACTTTGCAAGAGCTGGGAGAGATGAGCAGCACATGGAGCTGAGACGGGATCTGTATGAGCTGGCTGGAAGGACTGCTGCTGGAAGAGCTCTGTCCAATTTACATAAAATTAGCAGAGCCAGATGCAATATTGCGAGACCTGTGTAAGCAACCTGCACAAATAGTGCACTTGTGAAATACCTCCGAAGGAACTCAGCCCGAGCAAGTTCAGCTGAGGGCAGGATGTGGCCCTACAAGAGGAAAGTGCAGGTTCGTTAGTGATTTGACAATTCAGTGAGCAGGCAGCCGTGCTGCAAGAGCCCCGGCAAGGAGCACGCACAGGCTCAGTATTTAAAGCAAGAGACAGACAGCCCTGCAAGTTACAAAGGCAAAGAGAAAAGCATCAGTGTCAGGCCAAATAAGACAATGTTTATTGCTCGAGTTCCTAAAAGAATAAAGTAAGCCACAGATCATTTAAAAGCCTCTTCAGATGACATGGACTTTAATAAAAGGCACGGGCGAAACGAGGATGAATGTTTAAACGCTGCCGTGTTTTGCAGATGCGAAGTGGCCAGAAGGATGTGAGGGGATGATCCTCGGCCGCGGGGAAGTGCAGGGCTGTCAGGTGCATCCACTCCGCACCATCCTCCAGCTGGATGACAACAAATACGATGTGACACGGTTCTGTGCGCTGGTACGTGCGCACCCTCCTACCTGTCCTACAGGCAGACGGACCGCGGGTGTCTGGCGCCAGATGCCATCTGCTGAGGCCAAGGTGGCAGGGCAGGGAAATGCTGACACACAGGTTCAGCGCCGCCACCTTCGGGACGGCACAGAGCTGTCCTACATCAGCCTTGGTGCTGCTGAGCAGGAGAAAAGCCTCACAGCAACAGAAGGTAACACGGAACGGAACGCCGGCAGCTGCAAAGGGATCCTGCCCTACCCAGGTAAGTACAGGCAAAAATGGTGTGGCTTGGTAACGAGGTAAGAGAAGATACGTGGACAGACCGTGTGTTTCCAATAGAGAATATTTTTAGAGCAAATGAAGACGTACGAAGAACTGTGAAAAGCTAAGAGAATTCAACCCCCCGTGACTGTCAATCCTCAGCCCACGGCAGCACACCTTGCAAGCCCCCATGGAAGGCGCTAGGAATGCCTTTTCCAAACATCTTAACAAGCCTGTTATGGGGCTGCTGGGGGCTAAAGGAGGACCAAAATATAAAAGCAAGTTCCCAAAACTGAAGTCATAGATGTAATTCTGGTTTTCTGCTGTGTTCCCATGGAAGGTCTCAGAACCATCTCCGTGGTGGACCTCCTCTTGACAAGGGACACTGGAGAAACCAGGTCAAGCCGCAGTGCCAGCAGATGTGGTTACAGAACAAACACTTGTGTGTTCATACACTTAAAAACACAGTATTCACTTCGTAATGAAGGACAATCAGTGTGACCACAAGTATTCATCCAGAGGCTCTTAAGAAACAGCTCCATCGTGATGGGCAATCTCCAGCTCAAACCTCCATCAGCACCAGAACAGGAGGCAGCACATGGAATGGTTTTTAAGAGGGTTCTGAAGGAGAACCAGGTAACTTCAGAGCACTGGATTTGATTTTTACACAGTGCTACCAGCAACTGCTCTGAAGAACAGTCAGTGGGAACCACACACAGAGTGCTAGGGGATTGATCAGGGGACAGGAATCAGAGGAGGTGCTGAAGAGCTCTGAAATGAGGAATAATGAACAGGCACTGCAGGCAGGGAGATGACCCAGGAGGCATAGGACACAGGTCTGCACATTTACCAACAGCACGACGTGAAAAAACTGTTCCCATCTCCTACAGCTGGGGGCATCAATTGGAGCAAAGAGGTGACACATCAGAATAAGGAGGCTCTTCACACAGAGCTCAGCTAAGGCTGTGAATTCTGCACAAGATGCTGGAGGTGTCAGGGGGTGATAATGGCTGAAAGAGCAACTAACACGAGCTGAAGAGAGAAAAACCTGCCAAGAGCTGTTCAGAAGATATCACCTCTGCTGCTGGAGCTCCCTGGACTGCAAGCCACTGTGGCTGGGAGTCTCCTTAGTCTTCAGGAGTCTCCTGTTACTAATTTCCTATGCCCTAACAATTAGCCACTGCCAGATCCTTGTCCTAACAGAGCCTTTCTCATGCCGTGCTCTTCGTAAAGCCTGCCTGCAACATCACACAGTTAGGTGTCCTCATTCTTGTACAATCATCCACTATCATCTAAAACTAATGTCTCTCTCATCAAGCCTTTTCTTAATTATAACAACTCTACCATAAATTGATCAGCCAAGCATAAGCTTTATGCTGGACGCTGCAGGCATGTGATATTATACAAGACCACAAGAACACTTTTTAATTTTGCTTACATCCCAGTTAGCAATCTATATAATCCCTTCTATGCACAAAATCCCAATAACCCCAAAGGGAACCTGGCATGAATCATACCCATCACGATTTTATCCAAAGACACGCCGCGACTTTTAGCAGAGAACTGCAGCAGCGGCATTTATATGGAAAGCATTTATCAAAGTTCAAACAAATAATACTTGAAGCAATATTTATTGCTTTAATATTTTTCAAACACCTCTTTGATAACGCAGCAAATACAAACAATTGCTGAAGGCACTCGAGCACCTGAAGTAGTCACTAAGTATGGTATTTCCATGGCATCGCCCTGGGCGCCAGGAACACAGGGCAGGGAAGCTGCCTCCTGAGTCAGCCTGCCACCGCCCCAGGACAGAAATGTTCCTGTCTATGGCCAAGCCCCTAAACTCTTCAGAGCAATTCAACAGCAGGCCAGCACCACAACCTGCCCCTCAAAGGTTCCCATCTCACTGTGGGGGCTGCACAAGGAAGGAGACCACTCGGCCCCCCTGGTCTGACCCATTCTGAGCCCCACCTGTAGGCAAAACACAGCCAGGCAGCTTCATGCGGGCTGCAGTTTCACAGAATAGCAGCTTTTTCTCTTTAAACTGTTTTGTACACTCGTGGACAAACTCCAAATGGAGCCATGAACTTCAGCACACAATTCTCTCTAAATATATTTCCCCAGAAATAGGCTCCTCGCAGCTGTGCAATTTCAGCTGCTGCTGCAACGAAGAACACGCGGAAAGATAAAGAGAATGAGGACGTTCAATTGCCGAGTAAGCTTCTGCTAACTCACTGCACAGAACATTTCTATTCAGAACCCAGGGTATAAAACACATACAACAATACAGATGACCCTTTGTTATCTGTATCTTCACCTGCACTTTCTAGATACGTTCACTCGGTGCCTCCGATCCCGCACATCCTCCCGTGAAATATCGCTTTACGATGTGGCTTTCTTGGTCACTGGAGATGCTCCAGTCTGTTTGCACCAGGAAAATTAGACCCTCGGTTTGTAGTGGCAATTTGTGAAAGCTAGTGCAGCCACAACTCATGTCTTATGGCTCCGTGTCCTCTGACTCAAGTGGAATTAGAGGACGTGAAAATAAAAATGCCCCTATTATTTCTAGGTCACAGCAGCTACTTGCGGGTCTTTATCATCTGATGCTGATAAAACAGGTTATCTTGGCAAGCACTGTGACAAATGGAATTATTAATGTATTGTGATAAGTATCTGATCATCTTTAAAAACGTTAGTAAAACCGACGTGATTAAAAATATTCACAGAACATTTTCTATATGAACAGTTTTAATTAACTTGTACGGTTACAGCTGGGTATTAATTTTTAATTACGTAAGAGTCCGAGGTGAACGGAGGGATTCTGTTTTCTGCTAGCTCACAGCCTGAACATTCCATCTCCTGTCTCACCGGTCTTATCAGCGAGGTTTGTCTCCAAGAGCTACGTGGCAACCCACGGGAAGCTCAGCTAGCAATTCCAGATCTGGAGCTTCCAAGTGTCTTTCGCTATACTGAAGCTGATCTGTCTGCTGACATGTAAATATATACATTTATGCATGCTCACTCTCTAAGTGCAATGACAAGTTTCTGGAGTACCTGCTAACTAAACTATCAGTTTTCACACTTGGAAAAATACCTTTTCTCCTTGTGCCAAGAGCTCCCGCTCTATTTTTACATCACACTCAGCAGAAGACAGCGCTTGCCAGGTGAAGTGTACCAACACCGCTCCTTCCAGAAACTGGAGAAGACTCCAGAACGCGTGGAAACTGCCAGCTTCCAGGAATAAGCTCAGTGAGGAGACTGCTTCTCAGATCCCCCCCATTACCTGACACGGCCAGGAAGTCATCGATGGAAGTGATGTCGTCGACGGCATCGGTCAGCACGCGGACTTGCTTCTCCCACTGCTCTTTGAAGAGCTCCATGTTCTCCTGAGCCAGCTTGCTTTGTGGTTTCGCAGCCAGGGCCAGGGCAGCGTTGATGACCTGCAAAACACCTCTGGATTTTTAAAGCGTGTTCCTACCTAAAGAAGTAGGTTCTGTATGTTTATCCACTGAACTCAGCAGCAAACCAAGCAAGTTTAATAAGGTTTCCAGAACTTGATGTTTAAACACAGAAGTGTTTATTCTGATGCTTTCACACCCAACTCAAGTGTGCTCCCACATTTATTATGGTCAGTTATTACAGTCAAGGACACTGGGCAGGTATTCACACCAGCTGCACCTTTCTCTAACAGCTCATGCTAAAAAGATGCAGCAGCTTTCCGAGCACGCGTTATGCTGGTAAATATTCAGACAGGACGGTGTGAGTCCACTGCGGGCTGCATTTCCTAAGCTACTCACCAGAACCTGAGAAAAAAGGTCCAAAAGGATTAAGTTGACAGTTTGAAGCAGGAACAATATACAAATACAGAATTAAAGATATTTTGTATTTATCTTCTTTTCCTTCAGATTTTAGTCTGTACCTCGACGGTAATTGTTACAATAGCTTAAGACTTCTGTTATGGCTCTGGAAGAGCAGGATTAGGCAGGAAACAGGAGGAAAGGGTATTTGGTGCTCCCCTGCTGCTCCTCCCAAACACCCCTACACGTTTTCTTCAAGCTCTCCGTTAGACTGTAATTCCTTCTAATCCTACTGTTTCGCTAAGCAGAAGTGTTACACACACTGCTGGGTAATGAACCTATGCGGTGCCAACTACTTGGCCAGTTAAATGTCACAGAAAGCCTCTCCAGGTGTGGGAAGGAAGCTGCCACAGAGCCCGCTCCTCTTCCAGCATCCGCTCTGGCTCCTCTGCGCGTTAGCAAAACGACCTGGAGATGTGCCAGGCATGGGAAAACCTCCAGTCAGACCGACATGACAGTCCTAATCTTGTTTTCAAGCTAGAGCGTTAGAGCTAATTAACTCGTAAGTTCAATATGTAATTTTTCTTCTCTACTTTAGGACTGCATTAATTTCACAAAGTTGTTGAACAAAACATGTAAGCGCCAGATGTTCCTGCTTTTACAAAATCGACGTTTCCTACCTGCTTCATTTGAAAGTGTCACAAAGCATTTAAAAGAAGATATAACTCACTAAACATGGAAATGATGATGATGTTAAAGATACCATGATGGCACCGAATGAATCAGGAGAAGAAGGCTGATTCACCCAAGGGATGCTAGGAACGAACAGCGCCTGAGCCAGGCTGCCCTGCTCTGCAGGCTGCCACGCTGCAGCTGGAGATGGAGGCTGGGAGTTTTGGTCACGTCTATAAGTGAGCTTGATGGCCTTTGTAACAAGTGTGCAAACGTGAGAAACAACCCGGCACAAACTACAATATGGTCAGGAGAGCTGCTGGGCTAAGCACACCTCCGAATCCTGGCAATGGTAACACTGCCCCTGTCCTTCCTCAGCAGCACCTGAGTCCTCTGCTGTTTCCCCTGGCCCAAAATAAACCCTGGAATTTGCGCTTCCTGCACAAGCAGCTGCAGGAACAGGAGTCCCCTTGGAGAGCCGTGGGGTGCAGGCTGCTCTGAGCGCTTCAATCTGCCCAGGGGACTGCGGCTCTCCAGCCCTGGGAGCTCTGAAAACAGCCTTGAGACACGCATGGAAATTAAGTTCAAGACTTTCCAATCAATCAGAAATAGAGGTTTTAGAAAGGGAAGCCATTCGCTGGTCATGGTGCCCGGTTCTTAAGTCTGGCCACAGCCATTTCTTGCCCCAGCCTCATTTATGTAACTCACTACCCATCTATCAGTGATGATCCAGATATCTGAAGTTTTATGAAGACGAATGCAAATAACAAGCACTATACAAACAAAAACGGGAAAACAGACAATGTTCCAGAAATCTGTCCTGAGTTTTTAATCCTGCTGGCAACCACTGCTACAGACACAAGATGGTGATACCAGGGCTTTCTCCTCCCCTCTCCTAGCCACCTTGGCTAACACCAGGTATGAAAACATACTTTAAGCACCGAGACAGGTCAGCACTACTGCCGATGGAACATATGGCCTGTGTGCCTGTGTGATGTATGTCTGGACAGCAGCAGCTGGCCGAACCATTAATCTTAGTCAGCAGCACATGCCTAACCCCAGGTGCCCACATTAAGCAGCTCTTCATATCTAATGGAAGAGCTGTCATAGACAGAGGGCTCAGCAAGTACTCAAAGAGCTCAAACAAGGCACTGCCACCAAATCCAAATGCAGGATGCACAAGCTGCACCGTTATCCTTCAAGCAGGCCGCTTACCCACCTGGAACACGATCCTCATTTTGTAGTTACACCAGCAGAAAGGAACGGTAACCTCAAAGGCATCTTAACAAATTTACCAAGCAAAACTAGCCGGTAAGATCTCCAACCAGACCTGTCTTGTGTTTAGAAAGCAGCCAGCAGTGCTAGAGATGAGGATGATGTAGCGGTGGGGAAATCAAAGGTTGCTGAGTGGCTCTGCAGAGCTAAAGACAAAACTACAGCTCAGTACACACAACCCCATAAAGACGTGCACTCCTGCACGTGTGCTCAGGAGGAAATGCAAGAGAGCTGATGCAGCCCCAGAGTCCTGTTTCACAGCACATATTGTATCTCACAGTCATGAATCCACTTGTACACATTTAGCATCTGGATCTCCATCTGCACAGCGGTCACAACATCCAGTTTTAGCTAGGGGGATCAGACCCTTCACTCTGTCAAACATGCAAAGCTTAAGATTTACATCAACAAATTATTCTGGCCATCATCTGGCTGGGGTAATATCCCAGGGATTACTGATAAAATCCTAAGAAAAAAAAAAGAAACCTTTCAGGTAAATATACTCTGAACACGATGCCTGGTATGCAGTACAGAGCGAGTGATTTCTTTTCTAACAGATGCTTGGACAGACTCGGCAATAGGACAGAAATACGGGATCTTCTGTGTCTGTGTACGTTGTGGGTGGTAGGCACTGCAACTCCTTAATTATCTAAACCAAACATTTTGGGGAGTAAGGGTGAAGGGATTGACTGAAGTACACAATTATTCCTCCAAAAAACCATGAAACACTGGGCATTTAATTGTATGAAATCATTTACAATACAAATAACTTGTAGGAAGGACACATACAGTCCAAAAATAGGAAGAATACGGCAAGACTACCTGAAATGTAGCTGTTTCCATGTAAAACGCTTGGCAGTGCGGGGAAATATTCTGTATTTCAGAGCTTCTCAAAATTCTGCCAGAGCACTGTGATCACAATGACTCACTGAAGTTGTACAAAGAAATGAATCAAACAGGGACATTTGAGACTATCCAGAAGGAAATGAAGCATGGCAAGAAAACACACTATTTTTATCGATGCTTTGTTTCATGGAGCGATTGCAATGCTCGAGTCAGCCCGGCGCTCAGCGCCGCGGTTCCAGCGAGTTCCTGGAGCAGCTCGCCCGTGCCTCCAGCTGCAGCCAGGCCTTGGCAGCCCTGCCCTGGCTTGGGGGAGGCTGGGGATCCAAAAGCCTTGCAACCGATGCCTCAATCTGCAACTCACACCCTCGTGGGAACAATCTGCTTTTTGGCCTGTTTGTTTGTTTCTCTTCTTTCCCTACTGAAAATAAAGATTAAAGACTGAAAAACTTTCTGGCCCCCCCCATCTGGAAGACCGACAGAGAAGCTTGGAGAAAGCTCTTGCACGCTTGTTTTTCCTACAAAGAGCCATTCTGAACACTCAGCTGCCATGGCCAAAGGAAGAAAGTTCACACGGGAGAAGAAAATTACTTATTTGATTTGCTTTGTAATTCTTACCTATTGTACCTCAGCATTATCTTAGTGCACACAGCGCCCATAAGCTATATAACTCCTCGAGTCAGTGGCTGTAAGCGCTAATTTTATGTTATTTTTGCCTTAATCTTTTTCACAAGGACCTTCTGCTCTTCGTAGGACACCGCTCCTTCTGCAGCTGGTTTCATTTTGCCCTGTTTCCTCTGGCTTTGGCTTTAGGATGCTGCCGTGTCTCACTAAAGAGCACCCACACACCTCCCCTCTCTGCACTAAACAGCTGTGCTTTACAGCCCAAATATTTGCGGTTAGCTCCTGGTTTTGGTTGTTTTTATGGTTTTTTTTTGTGTGTGTGCGTTTTGTTTAGTTTTGAAATAAAGAGATCCCGAGAGAAGTGACTGAGGTGCAAGGCCGAGGGGAAGCAGGCTCTCGTTGAAGCTGCCGAAGCCAGGACTGCACCACGCGCTGCCCCTCACTTCTCAGTTTTCTCGCTGTCTCCCCGCAGTGGAGGCCCCGTGGTGCTGCCATGCCTTCTGCTGCTGCCCGCAGCCCCAGGGCTGCCCGGGAGGCACAACGAGAGCAGAGGGAGCACGGTGCTGAGCTCACGGCTCCCCAGCCGTCACCAAGAGGATTCCTGCCCTGTGCCTCCCAAGCTGCCCCCCAAGCCGAGCCCAGCAGGATGCCCCTGGCTTAGGTGGATTTTCACACCTGTGTTTTTCTGCATTAAAGAAAACACAGCCTGCTTACTGACAGTTTGTAAGAACCTGCTCCTAACTTCATTTTCCATATCCTAGATCCCAAAATTGTCTCCAGCTTCACGTCTCCTCCTCTGCTCCCAATTCCATTTTGCTCCAAGCAGGAGCACAGTTTGTAAGCAGGACATTTAAGTCACTTCCACTTACATCCAGCCCCAGGTTTGCATTCACATGCCTATGTGTGCCAGCCCTCTACGTACTTCAATACAGCAAAAAGCACTCTGCAGAGACTGATGAGCTGAAATGCCTGGAAGCAAAACATGCAGAGATTGCTTTGCACGATCTCCAGCTGTAATGGCAGTGACCAGTAAGTGGACGGAGGCTGATGCACCAAAGGAGGAGAAGTTGACTTCTGACTTCCAGTTCTTTGCTCCAGTACATAAAAGGTACTCAGACCACTTTCCTTGCCTTTTTGGGAGTTGCTTCAGGTGTCTCTGCTGAGGATATTTTCTCCTGTTGTTACAGTGCCATGACCACTGACACAGATTTTTCCCAGAGCAACACAACCTTTCCCAGCAGCTTATGCTGCCATCGAAGTGATTTTCTATTTATATGCTGTATGTGGATAATTATCCTATCAATTTCCTCACATAAGAGAATCATTTCTGTAGCTGAGGGCTCACATGATAACACCAGCCGGTGCAGAAGGTGCAAGAATTTTGGAGCCATTTGTTTTGGTGCCTGTTTGTGCAGCTCTGTACAGCATTTCACTGACTTGAAGCAATGAAGCTTTGGGGATTTCAGGGAACAATGGCATTTCTGGAAGCTGTTCTGCTACTGCATTCCATAGCCTATACTGTGCCTGTGATGAAAACACACAGTCCTTGCCCACTCAGCATATTTCTCAGCCCAGAACTGAATCCTTCTCCTATCGTTTTATGTACATCCAGCAAATCTGCAGCTGCTCAAGCTTCTGACGTTGTTTCTCTGATGGCCACTCCTGCCCTGTGCTGGCTCTTCACAGTGAGCCTTCATGACACAGAACTGCAACTTAAACGTTAACTTTTACACAGCAGTTTTCATGCAACCTGGAACCTGTGCATGGGACTCCTCGCATTTTTGCATTTTGTTTGTGTGGCAGGAGGTGTGATCAGCATACGTAACCATCTGCCTCATCAGAAATCTATAAGCAGCAAATTGCTTTTCAAGCATTTCAAAATTGGAATGTATGGATGTGGAACAGCAGTCATTAAAAGAAGACATTAATACAAGAAGAGCCAATTTATTTTTATAAAAGATGTAATTTAATCCAAGACTCATCTGTAGCCTGTTTAATCAGTGACACTCATTGACTGCGCAGGGTGGGTGAGCTATGCTAAATGCTGGCTGTGCAAGAGCAGGCACAGAGCGAGGGGGGAAGGATGGGTGCAGATGCTGGCTGTTGCCCTCGAAAGGCAACCAGTGCTGCTCAGAGCGAGCCCTGCCACTCATGGATGGGAGAGCTGCTCCTGCAGCTGCAGGTCCACCCTGCTCCTGTGGGCTACTCCCCATGATGGTTGGTCTCGGGGCGATGGGCTCCAGCACGCACTGGTAGAAGCGTACACCCAACCTATGGAAGTTCTATTCTGTAATTAGTTTCTAAAATTCTGACTACGATTTGGCTAGGAGTCTGCAGATGAACCTTAAAGGCTTCAAAGAATGAGAAAGTCAACAAATCACTGGTAAAAGCAGCTGCAAGTGGCAGCAGACTGTCACATCAAAAGGCTGCAGCAATGCTCTTTTCTTTCAAGACCCATGCTGGGGCATTTTCACTGTTGCTTCCTCAACACCTACAGCTTGTACGATCAGAAAGCCTGCTATGGTTAAGCTCTCTTCTTAGACATCTTAAATTCAAAATGCTGTTACAAAACAGCTTTCACAGGCTCCCAAAGCAAGTGCTTCTTGGAAACAGAACTCAGAAGCCAAAGTTACAAGCAAGGATCCAGGTTTTTGAGTTGAGATAAACAAAATCTTTCACTAATTTACAATTGGCAAGATATGTGCTTAGCAAGAAGGCAAAGAAAACTTCCCCAGCACTCTGCTAGGCAAATGGGAGCACAAGCAAGTATTCCAAGTATTTCACAGCAGCGCTTTTCCATTTCCATTATGAAAGAGACATTAAGCATTTTATTTTCTAAACATTTAACTGTAATGATCAAGGACTTTTGTTCCTTCATCCCGACACACCACGGGCTTGCCCTTTTCCCCCACCACCTAGGGAGGCACAAAGATGCAGGAACACAGGTAACCCCTGTGGGAAGCTGGAAGAAATCCTTGCATTTCAACAAGCAGAATTTCAGCAACACATGCCCTCAACCAAAAGAATTCAGGCTGGCTTCCAAGTCACGGTGCTGTAGGAAAGGAGCAGCAACCCCCTAACGCGGTGTGATTTCAGCTCTGGGAACCCAGCCTAGCAGCAGTGACCCAGCTGGCTCCTGCAGAGCACACAGTTCTTCCCAATGGTTCTTCCTAGGCCACAAGGCAGAGTTTAAATAGTAGATTTAGTCTCCAACTTTGCCTTCTGCATTAATTGGCTGAGCACTTAACAAACAGCAAGGCTCAAATGACTTTTCTGGAGGAAAAGCAACCCAACCACCCTGTCCTAATATAACTGCTTGCTGTTGTAGTGACTTCTTAGATGAACAATTTTCTGTGCCTTCTCTTTGCTGTAATAATTAAATTTCAGACCTGAGAATGCCTGGGCAGTGACTGGCTTCTTGTCCACGCCAACAAAGCTTCCAAGCCTTGCCTCAAGAACCAGCCTGAAGAGGGGCACGATCCCGACTTCAGCTGGCAGCAAAAGAAGGCAAGTTACCGCAAGGGACCGACTAACTGCTCTACCTGAGATACTGCTTTTATAATTAAGTCTACAGATTGATTTCTGCAGAAATCGTTCTTTAACCAGGAGTTCCCTACTCCCAGAATGGCCTCTACACTGCTAAGCTATTTAAGAAGTTACCTGGGGACTTAATCAAGCGCATTAAATTTCAGTTTCATCCTTTCCACCACAGCAATGCCTTGAATTAAATTTCATACATCATATTTCCTTGTGATATTGATATATTCAGTTGAGTTTCAGAGTGTATTATAATTACTGATTGACTTGACTCACTCTGAATCCAGCATCTTTCTGGAAAAATACCATCTAAGCAAAAAAAAAAAAAAAAGAAAAAAAAAAAGGCAGATAATATTGGAGTAAATTTGTATTTTATGCCTAATTTGCATGTTTGTCACCTAACAATATCCAAGAATAAACCATGCATCTTGTCAGGAACAATCTGCAAAAAATAAGCATGTAATTGCCTCTAAAAAACAGCACCACATTGTGCTGCTCTGTGCATCCAGAAGCACTTGGGGATTATTTGGGGTGCTCAGTGACAGTCGATAACAGCGTGCTGGCACGAGACAAACTTCTGAACTGCCAGGAGAAAGCAGATGCCGTTTGTAGAACAGTTCAAATAAGTGTCCCTAGATATCTCTCAGGATTCACATGTTCAAATACTCTTAAATTATCAACCAGAGAACACAGTGTAACATAAAAGCGCTCTCACAAGTGCTATGAACATCTATGGTGTTATTTGCTAATCCCTTGACCACCCTAGAACTCAGGCAGATGGCACAGCGGAGCACCAGAATTGCAGGCTTGGAAGTTCAGATGTGGAACTTACACAAAGCCAAAATTCATCAGTTCCAGCCCTCCCTGCCCGCTTCAGCAAAGCTCCCAGCCACACCAAATGTATCATCCACAACCCCTGGAAACAAAGGTTAACAAATGCACCTCCGTATTTGTGACCACCGTTTTGTGACTATGGGCTGAAGTTTATTAATTCAAGCTGACTTGGCTGCCATGATGCCTGTCTTAGAAAGGTGTAGACTTATTTAAATAGGAAGTTGTTGGACAAGCAAAGAAAGAAGAGGTTGAAACAAACACAATTTCAGTAATGGGGAATATGACAGCTGCTACCCCCTGCCCTGACTTGGATGAGCACCAGAAACACTCAGATTCCAAGAAATCCTAACTTTTAAGACAATTATTTTCAAAAGCATCAGCATTCATTTGAAGGAACATGCATTAGACTCCTCCATTCTCAGAGATAGTTAAAAAAGACGGTATGGCTGTGTTAGTTACCTTAGGAAAGAGCAAGACCTTATTCCAGCTATGATGAATTTAAAAACAATCTTTTTCTTACACTTTCTTTCTTCCAGCTCTAAAAACTGGGACCTTTGTTTTTAGCAAGCCATATATACCACCTGCCCGGACATGGGAGGATGATAACAGCACAACTGATGTAACAGTCCCAGGGTCGCATCCAGCAATGGGAAGCACAGAAGACCAGAAGACAATGAAAGGTCTTCAGCACAGCGCTGAATCTTCTATGCTCAGGTGCTGGTCTGCACCTTCTTAATTAATTTAGTCATTACTAAAACGCAGCAGTGTGAATAGAAGGGCTATTTCTCTATGTTCATCAATTACCCCAAGATTCCCTTCCTGCTGAGGATAACACAGCTGTACTTCTTTCTTTTCCTTTGGACTGCTTTTCAAAGAACTTACAGGTATGTACAGGTCCTTTCCACTTATATACATATGGAAGAACTGGAATAAATTCCAAGTAATCCTGAGATGACAACATACCTTACTTACACACAATGCCATACGACAATTTTTGAGGACATATTTTCCATTAGTATCTAGTTACCAACAGCAGCTTATTTGTACGTTTTAGACCTGAACTTCCTGGTGCTTTAAAAGATGTAACCACAAGAACGGACAGCACTCTGCAGTCCTCAAAGTTCATTCCAGTTTCTTGAGGTTTTAAATGCCAACAACTGGAGTATTAAAATGAAATAACAGCCTAGCTCTTATATAAACCTAATTTCCTTGTTGTCATTAAGAAGTTATTAATTAAAGGACACTCAGATAGGTTCAAACTCCTCTTGCATAGCCAGTTTTTACTGATTGTGGTCCATCAGGAAGATTTATTGAAGTATTTATATTCTACTTATGTAAATTTTTTTTAAATAATCATCTTACAGCATACAAAAGAGCAGTGGTGATGTCTTTTCAACACATCTTCTGCAACATGAACACGCACAGTAAACCACTGAAGCTTCACTGCTTTACTGTCTCGCAGGTTACTAGAATTCCCAGGAAAAAGGAACTTACAGCTATTACATAAAGAAGAACCTCAAGGTTCATCTTTATCACTCATTTAATTACTTTCTATCATGTAGTTTTAAGTATGTAAGTCAAGATGCAGTTAGTTCTCTACATGTACCAAGGAAAACGTCAAGTTCTGCAGACAGTTCTACAAGTGGACATAAAATATCAGAACCACTCGCCAAATTACCCAGGCAAGGGGCATGTTCTTATGTGCTTCGTTACCTGGGGACACAGGGTTTCAAGCTGGCTGGCTGACATGCGAACCAATTTCACACCTTCCTCGTTGTTCGAGATGGAACAGGCCAAGTTGGCAACCTGCGTCAGAATGGGGAGAAAACAACAGAACTGTTAGAAGTGATTTTTATTTTCCTCTATGAGGAACTTTGTGACCAGTGACATATCACAAAATGCAAAGCGTTCATACTGATTCAGTTCTAAAGGATTTTGAAATCGCTAATGACATTTGTTTTGTCTCTTGCCACAAAATACTGGATGATAAAATTGTAGTCATTCAGAGGACAGACAGCTCGGTGTCTCCACTCACTTAGTTAAGTTCTTGACAGTAAATCAGATGAGAGCATCACTGGCAGCACGTGAAGCCAAAGCTGAAAGGCCCATTCCAACTCAGGGGTGAGACAGCAGCAATCACACAATTTAAAACAACAGAAATTCAGCTTCAACACACTCGAGGATTAAATGTTCTGATGTTTGTAGGGACACTCTCTTGAAAAATTTGTACATCCAGCTTAATGTGAACCCAGAAACACTTGGGAGACAGGCTTACTGAGTAATTCACAAGTGCAAGAAGTGCAGAGGTGCTGCACAGCTCCTGCTGTTTTGCTGATGCTGCACAAAGCAGACCTCAGCAATGGCACACTGGCTCCTGATGCACTTCCCACTGAGTGCAAGACCCAGTCCTCTGTCTGTGCTATAATTCACTGAATAAAGCCACGTGCTGGTACAGATGACATTGAAGACCCGTCCCCACTTCCCCAAAACTGGAATAGCATCTCATGATGCTAAAACTTTACTCCCAAACCTTGACCTGCTGCACAGCAGCATTCTTAAGTAGGCCATTCTGAACCAGAGGACCTTCTGTTACCAGCTGCCTTTTAGGAGTTCACAGGACAGGGACAGCACAGACTTTTTCGGTAATTGAAGATATTCCTCGTATCGGAGCTACTCTCAGGGGAAGGAAGTCTGAAGTAAGTTACATTTTGCAGCTGACAGGTGAGTGACAAGCATGTTATTCTGAGCTATTTGAACACAGAGCTGTAAAAATAGTACGGAGTGAACTGAGACGAACACTGAGTACTGTCATTCCAGAGACAGAGCAACCTGCAAAACCCCAGTAAAGGTGCTGTAAAGCACCGCAGTAAACCAGCAGATGCGCAGCAGCACCACAAACAAGGTTTCTACATACACTTTCCTCTACAAAATGGGGAAATTCCATCCTCCCTTTAGTTAAACCACCCTGTGCATTCATACACAAGTCACTCTGAAGTAGTATTGGCAGCTGTATCATATGCTTTTCCCCCTCCCCAAGCCGTTCCCTTTACAGCAGATGTTCCCACACAGAATACATTACTGTCCCACAAACCATCAACCACATGCCAACAGACTTGAGTGGAGCGTTCCATCAATTCCATTATTAATTTTGGGACCGCAGCAAGTTCCCATCGCAAAGCACGCATCTTCCTCCCCCCAGATCCAAATCGAGTTACAAAGGGTGTAAAGCCGTCAGCTGTCAGGAGGAGAGGTGTGCTTCCAGCACTGCACCGCTAAGTAAACAGATGCTGCAGCATGTATTTGGACAAAAACAAACTGAAGTTGAAAGGAAGACTATGCAGCATCAACACACGCCGTACAGAACCGTGCCAGCTTTCTGCGATACCACTGCTCAACTTCTCAACTTTCTTTTCTGCCACGGTCCGCAGAGGAAAGTACCCCACATCCACAGGTGAGGCTGCTGCAAGCCTCAGCTCCCTGCAGGGCTGTGCAGCGTGCTCCCAGCTCAGCAGAGGTTCTGTCAGCCCCGCACGGCACGGCCACCACCAGGGCACCCTCAGTGACGCCCTGCCAGGAAGGAGCTTTCTTTTGAACAGAGGGTTGTTTTCCTGTAGATCTGCTGCATCTTAAATCCCCAGCTCACAGTGAGCTGTAGTATATTATGCTTTTGTTTAGAGGCTCAAAAATAAAAGGACGGTAAGATGTCATGATTTAAAAGTCAAATAAAGGTTTTGTTGTTGTTTTAAGCACGGGTCATATTTTTGAGAAATACCAGTTTGCCAATACTTTTTATGGTCCATATTTCGACGTCATTTCTGCCTCCCCAGCAGCAGTTATGGTTTCTAGAAGTGAGAAGAACACAAAGCTCTATTGAGATGGGGCTGGATAAAAGCTACATTGAGGCACTACAGAATCAGCCTCTCCGCTATCTGGAGATGTTGTGCTCTCTCTCAAGCCAAGTGTGATGAATCAAGTGCAGAGAATCCTCGCTCTGTCTGAATACAGAGAGGCAAAGAAGTTGGTAATTGAGTGTCCCCACCATGGTGCTATGCAATTTTGCCTTTTTGCACAGTCATTTTTGTACAGTCATTTTTCTTCTGAATACCTCACTGATGGCAATTCTTCTTTAGAAACGGCCCGACTGGGACTGCCAACCTTTATGAAAGAAGCGTGTGTGCTTCCGTGACTGAGCTTCCTTGGCAGTTTAAGACAATCCAGTTGCTGGCTGCCACATCCCATCCTACTTCTGCGCCTCCAAATCTGAACACTCCATTTCAGCACGTTAGTCCAAGAGAATGCTATTCGCTTTGGCAGATCAGCTTCTCTGCCAGATTAGCAGACAAACTTCCCAGCAAACATCAGGCCTAAAGCAGGAATGTCACGATGAGTTTAGAGTGCAATGGGTCAAGACCCAAACCCACAGCAATGCGACGTTTACTGTACAGATGCTCTCAGTCTGTTGCAACAACTCACAAACCTCCTAAAATACAAAATTTACAAGTGCTATGTCAACTTATTAATCAAGCTGTAAATGACATTACAATTACATATTTCAAATTGTCATTAACTAGCCGGTGCTCCATGGCACAAATTCTGGAACGGCACACACCGGCTGCACTGGGCGCCTGGATGAACAGGAAACTGAATATTGAAGTGTCTGAAAGCACGGTTCATTGCTAACTCCTGCGTGGTACCTGGCAAAGAGCTTCAAGCTCCCTGACAGGGGGAGGAGACGGAGCTCCTGGCCAGTTACCTGATACGTGCACATAATGCACAGGGTTCTGCAGCCAAAATGAAGATCAGAAGTGACTAAATTTGTTCCAAAGCATGCAGAGCATCTGGAGATCATACACATTTCTAAACCTTTCAAATAAAGCAGAGCACCTCAAGCAAACAGAAGCTCCCTTCAAATCAAATGGAAATGAAATAGTTTTCCTGTCTCGCCAACAACATAGCTGACTGACATAGTAAGTGGTCAGATTTGATTTAGAAAGAACACTTGTGCTTGAGAGCAAAATAGCAATTGAATTCCCGCTGCATTTGTTCATTCTTACCATTCAATATCATCAAGCCCTTTTACATAAGCACTGCTGGCACAGGCATCAAAGGAGACCAAAAATTGCAAATAATGTAATCAGCCATAATGGCCAATTTCTTGAAAGAATTTAAAAATACATAGGGAGGCCAAGGCAGGCTGGAAAGCAAGACAAGGCGCTCGCATACTGCTTGCAGCACAACCAGACCAAATTAAAAGCATCTTTTTGATGCAACTTCAAGGCTCCAGTAGTTCTCAGAGCGCGCAGCCGCCTCCCAGGCCCTGCTTCGTGGATCCTGCAAGGCAGGAGGGCTGAGCTGCAACCCACACCAGGGACAAGTGCAGCGAGCAGCACGGCACTGCCACGCTGCCACTGCTCCTGCGGCCCGAGCTAACAAACCCCTGCCAGGGAGAACCCCGAGCTGCACGAAGCAACCTGGTTCTGGAACTGAGATGAGCTGTTTGTTAGCGATGACACTGAGATGGAGCGATACCTTTCGAGGAGGAGCCAGCTAACCATCCCCATGCAAAGGGACAACTGGAAACAAGCTATGAGCAACAAGGTGTATTTCCAAACTAAAAGAGTAAGGAAAAATCATACCTTCCGTCACAGAGATTCCATCCTCACTTCTAGTTATTTTTCTTGAGAATTTACTATTTTTAATCAGGAAGAGCCTCGATATTTTTATAGTAATTTTTTCCCCCATTAGCGACAATTTGCCAGCCTACGTTTGTGTTGTCGGATGTTCTAGACAATTGCTTTCTCTGACATTAGGCAGAGCTCACCTTTCTCACCCGAAATTCGTTATTTATTCACTTCACTTAAAATTTGTTCCTATGACAACTCAGGAGCTGAGTCTCCAGCAATTCTGAGACCTCAGCTACACCAGCGTGGGGTCAGCACGAACTTCTTACGCTACGCTGCTGCAAGCATCCAAGAAATACTGCCACGGCTTTGCAGCTGTTAAAGTGTCTCTCTGCACTGGACATCCCAGCTTAAGGAGAGGGGTTACTTTATACAGGACTGTTCAGTAAAGCCTCAACAAATTGCTTTTTCAATAGAAGACAAAAAACACGGGAGAAAAAAAAGGGACTATAATCCCTAACACATTCCATCTTCCTTTTTTCAAGGTTTTTGAAGGCTGACACGAAAGTTTACGTGAACATCTTTGCTCAGTGCACCTGGGTTGATGTCAAAGAAGCAGCATCAAGCTTTTCCTCCTTACCTCCAGGCCGCATTTTCAGGACAGCTTCTCCAGAAAGCCAAACGTTCAAAGCACACTTAAGTGGGTGCTGGATGCAACCACGCAGCAACGGTGCGATCCAAAGAAGGCTCAGTAATGAGTTTATTGTTACATAATTTATTTCAAATTGTCAGAGCCTGCCTCTGCCACATGGCGTTGTTACAAATAAGGATTGTCGATCCCTATGCACGGAACAAACAAGCACTAATTGAGTTTAAGAGTCTGATTACTCTAGCTTTGAAGCTGCGGTTGCAAAAATAGCATTCCAGAGGTAAGAGTTTTCAGTGCTCCTACTGAAAAACTTAACACTGCAGTTTGACAATAACCAGAATTCTCTCAACTGATGCTCACAAACCCCTGTGCAAGAATAACACAAACCCCATACTCATACACAGGTAATTCAGGAGTTTCAGTAGCACGTAAACAAAGCTCCTCAGAAGTGTTCTTAGTATTTTAATTTCTGATTAAACTCCAAAATTTCAGCTTTTTGTTGCCTTTTTTTTTGGTTTTTTATATTACAATTTCTCTGGGAATGCAGACTCCTGCCTTTAGCAGCTAAAATTGCCCATTTAAAATGAACAAGAAAAAAAAAGGACAAGTAGTAGTCACTGAATATTTCCCTCCTGAGGACAGATTCTCACAACATTCAGCTACAGCAGATGTAATTTCCTCCTCGCCCATATTAAGAAAATGGTCCAGATTCACTTGGCAATGGCCAAAGCCCAAGGAATCCATTCATCTGCAGAAACAACCCATCTGCCAGAAGTAAGTGGCGACTGAGGACTTTCAGAAGAGAGGTGTCAATTACGTACTTTCCACTTCTCTTTGGAAACAAAAAGGGTTTTATGATTCAGAAAGTCCCTTACATGTATTAATTCACCCACGCACCACACCACTCAGGATGAACGCAAGCATTTTAATGTCCAGTCCTACGAGGCAGAGGTCTGCCTTCTCTCTATCGTGCTCTCAGCGCCCTAGTTCTGCAGAGGCACAGCCAATTAGGAACTGTGCAGAGTGCTTTCACCACCTCAGAGCGGGGAGGGACGGAGGGAGGACGTCGGTGCAGGCCCACAGGGACTCTGGAGCAGGACAGCAGGAGTCATGCTGTCAGCTGCTCTTGATTTTATGTGACTTAAGTAGTCGCAAGTGCCTGCAGGTCCATAGCAGGCACCTTGCAAGAGCTTGTTGGGCAACACAATCCCAGTGTATTAACTTAAAATAGTAAAAGTCTTTAAATAAAACAAACCACATACATATGGAAACCCCTGACGTAATGCACTGTGGGGAATGATGGACTGAAATGGAGATAACTGCTATTTCTGGTGCTCTGTAAGCACACGGTTACCTTCCAGCAGAAGATAACAGCAATTTCAAGTTTTGTGTTAAACACACGGTGGGAAATTTAACCTACATGGAAAAAAACTGAAGCAAAATGTTTTCATTTTCTTATTCAGAAGCTTTTAGATGATGAGAAATAGATTTTTTTTTAAAATTATTTTTTAAAACTTTTTTAATTTCAACAGGCTGGCAACCAGCAGGAAGAGGAAGGGGAACCACAGACTGCATGTTGTGAACTTTCTGCTCCACGTAACTGTGAAGCAGCAGCTCCATATTTTCAAGGGCAACTTTTCTTTTGGGACAAAACCTCAAAACTATCTCCCTGTAACTGTGTCTGAGCATACAGAGATCTAGTTGAGGAACAGAGCGTCGCACCTGGCTCTCAACCCAGATGAGCTGCCCACCACTGCCTCTTCCAGCTGTCTGCTGCTACCGCACAACAGCTCTGTTCAACACTGGCAAGCTCCTTCCATACCCCAAGAAAGCATCTTTCTCCAGCAGCCCACTTTGCGTTGTCAAAGGTGCAGAGAGAAAGACAATTTTTCACGCTGTGGGATTTGCATCACAACAAACTGAACTGGCTCCATTTGCTGAGCAGCAAGTGCAGAAGGGAGAGTGCTTCTCTCTCACCAACGGGAAGGCTTTGCAAACAAAGAGGGGAGAGGGGTGTGTAGCATAAGACACCCAGTAGGAATTTGCTAACAGCACAGGAGTACCTTTATTCCCAGCCTGGTAGATTTTCCTTTCTACTGACCTGACCTAGAGAGCAGAGCTGGTGAAGGAGCAGCAGTGTCCGACATGGGCACCGTGCCCCTCGGAGATGCAGCTGGAGCAGCAGATGTAACTATTGGCACGGGAACCATTCCCTCCTCAGACAAACAAGCTAAAGTGATAAAACGTTGTGATAGGCACAGAACACGTTAGTTACACAAGCTGGTCTGAGCGACCATGGCAGAAATCACACCACGGGAATGCAGTGTAGAGCTGACCTTAAGTAACAACTTCTAAAGCAAATCCTCACCTTAGATGGCTCTTAGCAACACAAATGTTCTTCTTTAAAATAAAAGCGTTTCTAATAGAGCTATTCAGACAGGGTCTGAATATCCAAAAAAGTCTCTACTGAACTGGAACTTAAGAGTTCTTTGCTATCACATTTCCTTATTGCTCAGCATGTTATGTTATGATCATACCTAAGGTTTCCAACCTGATACCTATCAGTGGCTGTTTAAACCAGTTTGTGGTGATTCAGCCAACTGCTCGTGTCAAGTTTCATGGGAATTATAAGCACATCATGCTCCTGAAGAAGGTGACAAAACCGTAAGAGGAATGAGCTCTACACAGACTTCAGGCAATCCTCAATGGCTCTATGTGAATAACAGTCCAATACTGCTAATGAGTGAGATGATGAAAATCCAGTGTTGCATCAAGGCTCTTAGTATATTAGGAATTTAAACATTTATGTCACATCTGTAAGTGCTGTACCCAAAAAGCTACCTAAAAATGCTGTAAAAAGCAAGAAAAGAAAGCAGCCCAGGACTCCATTGCTCTTTACCCCATTACATCAACAGCACGTATATTCAACTGTGCTTACATTTCCTGACATTTCACACATTTCCCCTGCTGTTTCCAACAGAGAAGGGAACAGAAGATATATGGGGTTGTTTCTTGCATGGTAAAAGAAGGGCATTAAACACAATTTTCCAAACTCTAACCTCACTCACCTCTAACTTGTACACCCTTGGCACCTCCATTGGCCCAACTGTTTGAAGCTGAAGCCCCACATCTCAACAATCCCACAAACAGCAATAATGGCTGTCCCTGTGCAAAAGGCACAGCAGAAATGCCTCCTCAGCAGGGAGCAACAGCTAACCTGGGTGCTTTTCAATAGGAGAATGTCCAAAAACTCCAATCCCTGTCCCAGTATGCGAGTATTCAAACTCATCCTCAGTCACTTCATCCCTCCGCTATTTTTACTGCTCAGTTACCTTGCTCTTTCTACGTAGTGAAATCTAGGTAGATTATGCTGAAGTCTTATTGTTCTTCCTACCAGATTGTTTCTTCCTGCCAGATTTTTGATCTCTGCCACCATTCTTCACACCCTGCCATACATACCTTGGCGTGGCATTAAACACTGGCCTTACAAGAACAAAAGTCACCCTATTAAAAGGTCACCTGATTTTATTCACGTATGCTGGATTAAATTTGCGCATGCAGTTTTGCTGGAAAATGAAAGAACTTTTTTTTTTTTTTTTTTGCTGAGGCTTTCCTACATTACTGATTAGGAATGCGTACAAGGAAAGCATGTTTTATGAGTAGAACTTAATTTATTTATGAATTAGTTGACTAATCAAATGAACTTGCAAGGAAAGTTCATCGGTTCTTGAACAGTGTCAGATTTTAGAGGGCATATTAGAGTTACACTGGTCTTTTGCTGAAGACATTTGTTTTAAATTGCTGCCAAGGTTATCCACAGACAAATTACAGAGAACGTGCTTGTTCTTTGGAAGAGATATTTTGCTATGCATCTTAAAAAGGGAAATTACTCTTGAGTTGGACTAAGTCTGCCTCTTCTCTCCAGACCATAGCACAAGGACATTTCCCTTGTAACACACACTTATCTTCAAAATAAAAGCAGGAAGATGACAAACTTCAGTTTGCAGATTTTCTTCCTCCCCGTAAGTTAGCTCACTGAACAGGAAAAACAGGTGCTCAGATACCATGGTAATGACTGATAATGACTCTAGCCTTGCAAATGCCAAGTTTTGAGAGATGAATATACCCAAAGATTCAGAAGAGCATTTCAAGTCAGCATCTGATTTGGGTGTCAAGGGCTGGGCTTGTCGGAGCGCTCTGCACCCAACATCCATCTGTCTGGCAGTACCAATACACACCTCTGATGGCAAACGTGATGAAAGAGTATTTAAAGATTGAGCAAAGCCAGCCCGCTCCCATCTCCAGAGCTTCCAGTTACATGAAGTTTACCTCTGCCATGTCAAGTCACTGAGGTGCCCAAATGCTAGCCACTACTTCAGCCCAAGCTATGTGTTACCCATTTCACATTTTTAAAAATCCTTTCACAGGAAGAAAAAAAAAAAAAAACCTCCAGACCTTGCAGCTGTTAGGCTCCCTTAAGAATATATAGGCTGCAAGTATGAGCAAATCAGGGTAAACTGTAATAAAAATGTTACAAGCGTGCTTTTGGACAGCGGTATTTTTAGACTGAGGTCTGAAGAATTATTTCAGAACACAGGGCTAGACAGCTAGGGCGACAGAAGGGGAAAATGTCAGTGTGAGAGGCTACGGATAGCTTACGGAGTTAAGTGCCCAAATGTGATTCTTTCCAAGCAAATAAATTTGCAGTCTGCATCTGTTCATGGGTTTTCACTGAAGATGAGAAAGTCATCTCTGTATGCAAGATAAAACCCAACGCATTAAAAAAGGCACAGCGTAGTCTTTTCAGATAAATTGAAGTAATTGGGAAAAAATTGATGCTTATGAAATATCATTGAGAGCTTTCACCTCCCTGCTCTTATCAAAGTTTCTCAGAGGAAGATTTGAAAATAAAATCTGAGTCAGGAGAAACATCTGACACAGGGGTAGCAGACTCGCTCCTGTACAAGGTTATTCTCTGTTTTTAAGTAACGACAAACTCTCCTTTTCAAAAATGTCCTTTAGCAAGCAAACAGCTAGTGCGAGCTTTTACCTGCACTCTGTCCTCATCTGTCTTCTCAATACCTAATTCCTTAAGGTCTCAGAAAACTTCTGAATTGAAATTACACAGTACAGTGACAAATCAACAACCTAATTTTTTATTTTTCTAGAGCATTCCATAGCGTAGCAAAATGTTTCTTCTCTGACATTTATGGCTCTCTCTCTTTTCAGAGAATAGCCAAGTGCCATTACAGCGACTCCAGCAAGCAGCACGCAGGCAGCTCGTACATAAGCACACTTCAAAGCCTAGGTGAGCCAAGTCAGCATGGTGCTAAGTGACAACGCTGAAAAGCAAGCCTCGAGTTTCAGGACAGCCTGATCTCTAAGAAGAAACATTAATTCTAAGGATGCCACATCGTTCCTCAAGAGCAGAGTCACAGGTTTGAGAGCCAAGGTTTCTTTATCCATCAACATAAAACCCACCAGAACACAAGCACATGCTTTACAGTCAGTAAATTAGGAAGACTTCCATAGTCCATGAGTAAATTTAACTCTCTCTTGCACTGAATCCTGAAGTGCTGTCCCTTCTGTTTTTCTTCTCTGCTGTGCTTATATTGGCTCCTCTATCCCTGAATTCAACTTGGGATGAGTACTGGCTAGTTAATGGACTGTTAGTGCAGAGTGGTTTTGAAAGCTACCTTTGAAATACATTATTAAAGCGAAACAAATCTGATTTTACTATTTTATCCTTTCTTGGTTTCCAGCAGGCAGGATAAAGGACTAGTACTTTACCATGAAAGCACAAATCAAATGGAAGCCCTCTGGGACAACTTTATGGTATGGTTTATCTAGACAATACAGGCCCAGCAGGCAAATTAGATTTCTGTGGTTATACGTATTTTGCTTGAATTTGGCTGCCTGGACTTTAGGAACCACAAGTTAGGCAGTGGTCCACTGCCAAGAAGGGAACATTGTTAGAATAAAAATACGCAACTCACATGCTTGGATAGCTCTGTAGCCACATGGAGGGTCCATCAACACAAAATCACAGTCCTCTTCTGTGGCTAGCTCACAATAAGGCAGCACCAGCTCCTCCAGGTCACAAAACAGAGATCTGCACTGAGTACTATACCCAAGCTGCAAAACTTATTAGTTCAGACGGGAATCCTCCAAGTTCTCTCCTGCAGAACAGGTCTCTGACACGCATTTCTCCTCTTTGCTTAGTATTAAAGGGAAGGGCATGTTCTGTTCTACATCCAAGGCACAGGAGCCTGTCAATCACAGCGTGATACACAACACCACTGCTCTGCACTGCAGCTGTTTTGTCACATTTGATGTCTCGAGGCATTCAGCAACATTTCTGAGGGTAGTTATGATAAACTCCCCAGCACAGTTATCTCCCACTGAAAGCAGGTGGAAGCAATCACTTCTGATCTCACCAAGTGGAACATCTTCTGTTCTTACACAATCTTTATTGTTTCTCTGGGTATCTGCCGTGGAGTTTTCTGCCCACCAGCAGAATCACATAGGAGCTTGCAAACATCCCTCTCCATTCTGGCAGAGGCACCATAAGCACCGCCCTCCCCAGCCTGCCTTCCTTTACAGTGAATTTGACATCACAGATGACTCTGCAGCAGCTCTGCGTCCCCTGGAGACAGGCGCTCTCCAGCAGTACTCTTCCCCTTCTAAGCTAGGCAGATGTAGTAATCCATCTACATTCATGGAAGAGGCTTGTAAGTCATCTAGATCATGCTACTCTATAGCTACAGTTACATTTTAGACAGCAAAAGCAATAAACAAGCTTTCAAAAAGTTGTTTCAGCAGCATATAATTTTAGCTGAACGTTTTGATGCCAGCCAGAAATATTGTTTAATGCACACTTCCATGGGAATAGCCCTTCTTGAAAGGCAGACCGGTTGGTTCAACAGAGGCTCTGTACAATTCATTTGCAGCTTGGCATTTTGCACACGAGGTCAGGTCAGTAAAAGCCATTCTTCCATGCCAGCGCCTACAGCTGCCACCGCTTTTCAGAAGCCACATGTAACGTGAGGGAGAAGGGGGTGAGGGCTCACCTAGCAAGGGGCGGGATGTGGCAGGGTATCTTCTCCAATGGTGCCAATAAACTCCTCATGTGGACACTGTGTATCCCTTGGAGAGATGCAGCTAGGACAGAGGAGCTTCTACTGCTAAGTCTGCCACCTGCTCCTGCAAACGAGCCCTTAAAATAATTTTCTAACACTGCAAATTAGATTTGCAGTGTAAGAAGGGAGGTTTTAAAGCTCACTTAAAAGCACTGCCACCAATTGACATGGGATGGCCAAAACCTGCAGCCTAAGCACTGCATTTTCCTCCATCTGCTGCTTTGACAAACCACTAAATAGCTTTGAAGTTACATGAGGATGGCATTTACACAGAGCCACGGCAGGCCAAGAGTGAAGAACGGGTAACTTCAAAGGAATTAAAGATAACCATGACTTCAAGAGCAGCTCTGAACAACTGGACCAGCCTGATGCACTATGGAACAGTCCCCATGTACTCTGCTCAGAGCCCATAAAGCTTCAAAAAGAAGCAAAAAAAAAATGGATCAAGAGTCAGAAAATATGTTTACTGATAATGGTTAAGTCTTAAGTTCTTGAGTAATTCAGATCTGTCAAGTTGTGTGAAACTATTCCTTATGAGCCTAAGGGGCACGGCATGAACTCACTTTTCGTACTGTAAACGCATGTACCTGTTGCAGAACTGTCATCGGGCATGGTAGACTAATGGACTTTAAAGCATTTTAGTTAAGATGGGTCAGTCTCATGCAAGTTAATGTTCTCACAGATTAGTTCTAATGCTTGCGGTAATGCGTGTTCAACAGCCGCAGGGCTTTTTATTAGGAAAAGGTGGTGGGGATTGGTTTTGTCGTGGCTGAAGTTTTTTGTATGTCTGCTCTTTGCTCTTTACACACAAGCAAGCAGGTCCTCACTCTAGAAGCCTTCATTCACTTAAAGGGCCTGCTCACAGGCACCAGTATTTGTCAGAAAGGAACAAATCACTAGGATTCAAGTGGCAGGTCAAGGATGGCAGAAGGAAAGTCATGCAGCTGACTTCCTTACAGCGTTTCTTCGACCATCTCCAGTTAACAAAGCAAGTGAAAGTAACAGCATAATAGAACTACATGGGCTATGTGACAGCAGCTGCTTTTTGACAAGCTTACGTTCTGAATTATTTAAATATTACATTGTATTTAAATTCATTAAAAGAACATTAAAAAGCAAATTTATTTTAAAAATTGCTATTTGTTTCAACAGAATTGAAAAGTGTTTTGCTTAGGCTTGACTTAATTTAAGGAGCGCTAATTTAATTTTAATTTGCACCATCTTACCTCAATCAATTTATTGGCATGCTCACGGAAAACCTGGGCATATTCCTTAACTTCTTTTTCGTTCCCATTCTTGGCAGCTTCAATCAATACTAAAAGTGGAACATTTGTTTCCAGAAAAGAGTCTGATACGTGGTCCATAACAGCTTTGCGGAGCTAATATAAAAATAAAAGAATAAAAGAGTTATTTTGCACTAGTGTTCCTCTGCTATTTTCCTTTCACTGTATTAATATGTAAAGCTTAAGTACTTTTGTCGTTGATCCTTTTTCCTTTGTGTGACCAAGGCTTTCTCTGCGCTAAGTCTTGTCTATACACTTTTTGCTTCAATTTAAATTAAATCTCCTTAAAAACTGGATTAGTTATGTAAGTGCAAGTCACCAGTTTGGCCACAAATATTGATTCAGCAACTCATATTGGTTTTGTCTGAGTAAATTTGCCACTTTCCCTCAGCTGATAAAATAACATGCCGATTTAACTTCTTTTAATTTTTCTACTAGAATAAGAACACTTGAAAATAAACTTGATCCACATTTACATTTACTTGAAAAGAGGAATACACTGCTGTTAAAAATAAAAAATCGAACAGATAAAAGATTGGTGCTGCATTACAGTTCTCACAGAAAATATACTCTGAGATTAAAACCAACAGAACTTTAAAGCACAACTGATTATTTTTAAAACCCATAAAAGGTTAGGGTTTTTTAAAATCCCTGTTGCCGTCAGGATGGCTGAGAATCCAGCACCTTTACCACACAGTTCATGGGGTTATGTTTCCACCTTACATTTATTTATGAACAGGGCATTGGTTTCATTCACTCTAATTCACAAGCAGGCAAGCCCTCTACCAGTTGGAACCAAATCAACACATGAAATACTTCCAAGAGAGAAGACAAGCAGAAGTGTGCTCGTTTGTCTCAGCAGGTATTAACCTCACATAGCAGTTACCTGTCTGCGCAGGTCTCTGGTCTTTTTGATCATTTTATCAATTGCAGAATTCAGGGCATCACTTCTTTCCTTGCGTCCAGCCTGAAAAACAAGAGACAAAGAGGTGAACAGGCATTCAGGGTCTCCAAGTAAAACCAGTATGATTTATTTCGAGAACTCTGTCAGCTCCTTTATTATTTTTTTAAGTGATTATTCAAGTTAGAAGCAGTCTCCACCTCCTTGACCAAGCATTATTCTTCCTGGCAGGCTCGAGCAGTTCAGGAGCATTTGACAACGTAAGGTTGCATCTTTTAACACTCTCCAGCTTCCTTTCTGGAGAAATGGATGCTTTCCCACATCTAGGCTGCTTTTTGCTCCTCATCAGCCAGAGACCGTATTTAAACGGCTAAGTTCAGATTTCTCTTCTCTGACAGCTCTGTCGACAACCACACGGCTTGCCTTGAATCTCAAGTCCCAGGCAGCTCTCCCTGCCTCAACCCTCGACATTTTAGGACCGAGGGCAATGGACTGCACCCCAGCATCTCCTGTGGCAGACAGAGGCACCGGTGGTGCGGTACGGCAGTGCTCCCCGCGCGGCTCCACGCCTGCCCACCACGGAAGGTTGTTCTTCAGCAGTCAATCGTAAGCCAAAAATCAATTATATTAAAGGTAAAATCCTTATAAAACATTTGTCAGGGATGAAATCCCAACATCAAATTAGCATCCAGGCTCGCCTGCTGGGACCTGGATTTCGCTGAGTTCGATCCAGCAAGTTTCACATTAGCACCATTGTTAAAAAGAGGGAAAGGGGCCAAGACGCAGAGGCAGCTTCCCCCTTCCTAAGCAGACAGTGGGCTGAAAACATCTGAATTTGTATGGAATCGGGAGTGCCAGATAAGACAGCGGTGGTCTTACAGTCTCACAGGGAGGGTTATTCTGTACAACAGAGCTTCTCTGAGAGTTATATGCAGTAAGCTTTATGTAACCACAAACCAATTTCTGAACTTCTAAGCCACGATCAATATAATTATCCTGTGGAGAAAAAAAAAACACCGAAAAACAGCAAAACCCATTTTACAGCACTAAAGCGAGGCTATGCCAATTATCGTTCTGCAGATGCCAGGCTGCTCTGAAACACTCGCACAGGCAGCCTTGAATTGGAAACACAAAGTCCACTCTACAGCAGGAACAAAAACTGAATAAAACCAGGGGGAAGATTCGGATGTGGTCAAGTAATTATAATCTAACGAATTTTTGAAGATTCGTCACTCCCCTAATCCAGTCACTGGTTCTCACTGCAAATGGTAACCGAAACCGGCTGAAATTAGCCCAGAAGCGTGTTCCAGGCACACCACAGCTCCAGCAGACTTGATGCTGGGTCGGTCTTCACGCTCCAAAACGAAAGCAGAAATCTCTAAATAAGGCGAGAACGAGCGCTGCCTTCATTGAGCCGCTCCCTGGCTGCTCAGGCACAAAGCTGGCAGGCGGCCGGGCTGGGAGCCCTCGCTGTGCCCTGCAGCCCCTCCAGCACCCAGGGCTGGGCTTTGCCCGCTGCACCCAACGCGGCCCGATGCAGGCAGCGGGCTCCTGGCAGCTCCCAGTGCCTGCTGAGACATCAACCTGCAGTTGCTCGTGGTTCTGTACCATTGAACCCACTGCAGCGGGACCGCTTCAATGAACCCAGAGCATTCCCCCATCCACCTCAGCATTTTCCAGTATCTCTGGAGACAAGGTACATGCTCATAGGAAGCCCAAGATTCTGCTGTTCCAAGAAGTGCCCTTCTCCTGCTCCCCAGGTGCCCCTACATTACGCACCTACCAGGAACACGGCTTTGATGTGAATCCACCAATCACCTGCACTTTGCCATGCCCGGCTTCACAGCACAGAGCAGCCTCAGTGCGCAGGGCACAGGTCCCTTTTGGATGCAAGGGAACCCAGGGACGGTTTCCACAAATGGCTGCTCAGTTCATGAGATCCGACCACAGGCAGCCCTACATAAAATGCTCTGAAAAGCATTCAACATGTACATTAGAGGCTAAGGAGCTCCGATTTCATACTGCTGATCTGTTCCTATTAAGTCACACTACGTGTTAACACAGAAATAGCTGTATAATCTAAACCCATTAGATATGAGCAAAGCAGCTCCAGTTTATTTCCATCTTGCTGGCATTCTGAAATTTTAGTACAAAAGCTTGTCAGAAAGTATTAAGAGCATTTCCTTTCGAAGGCTGCAACATAAACACCCCGCTAACTGAGTTGCAGTGATTTACCACCTTGATGCCTCAGCTGCTAACCCAGCACCTTCGCTAGGGCTGGGGCTGGGGCAGGGCAATGGGAGGATGCACACCTGCACTTCTGCAGCTGCAGAAAGGGAACCTCTTGCCATTCCAACAGCCAGTTCTAACCCAGGTCCCAGCTCAAAGATGAAGACGTCAAGTTTTGCCACTTCGAAGTCGCTTGATTTTTTTTTGCATAAAACTTAACATAACGCACAACTGTGGGGCCAGCTGCACTCTGCAAAGTCCAAGCAGAGCTAGCTTATGTGATGTAAGCTGCTCCAATCTCAGTATTATCTCCAAGTGTTAAACACCATCAAGGACCACATCAATCCCTTTGCCCAAATCCCATGAATTTTACCCACTGGCTCCACCCTACAGCTTAACAACTCCTATTCGAGCTGGTCTCTAAAGTAATAAATCACAATTTAAAGGCTCCCAGTGACAGCTTACCACCTCTGGGTAATTTGCTCCAGTAACCAATTACTCTTCCTATTAAAAAAACGGGCCTTGTTTCTAGTCCAAACTTCAATGGAAAAGCCAACTAATGACACAACAGAAGAACATATCTCACCGATCAGCTTCTGTGCACAGGATTAGAAGGACTGACAATAGCAAATCCTGAACATTCAGAGTACTAGTGGCATTTTTAGGTATTCAGCATGGAAAGCAGCTATGTCCAAGGGAAACACAGGCTCTGCAGCCTGTGGTAGAGGAAGCAGCTGATAGATTCATCGGATTTTACAGGGTCACACTGACTGTATCACTTATTTTGCATTACGACAGTAGTGCTCTGCCCAGTATCATGGATAATACATTCAGCCGGAGAGCAAATATATTTAAAATCTTCATTAAAAAGGCCAGAACCAATGTTAGAAACTACACATTTCCCCCACCCCTTGGAATTTTTGTTCTTCCACCATCAGTGCTGCTCTGCTTGGAAGGCAGCACAAGCAGTCACTGTCGCATCCTTGCTCTTCCAGATCTCACAGCTATTCTCACTATTTTTTTTCCAATGGCTTAAAGCAGAGAAAGGGGATTTGTATACAGAGAGGCAAAGTGGAATCACTGTCTCGGTCCACAAAGCATTCCCTTTGTAGGCCTGCCATCTGACTCAGAAACAAAACCAAACCAAGCTCTTCCTGCAGCTACTGATGTTAAAATCCAACCGCAACTAACTCATAAATGTGAAAACGTACAGCACGGTGCTGGCAGTAAACAAATGCTATCTGGAAGCAACCAGAATCAGCAGAGCACATATTACAATGTAGTTATGCAGCCATGTTTTTATAGCTACATAACAAAAACTTCCCTTATTAATCTCAGCGCTTCACCTAAGATGAGAGAGCTATTGAGGAATAGCATCCTCCAACCTGCAGCAGTCCCTCTACCAAAAAAAGGTCATTTGCGGAGGGATTCCTGCATCAGGAAATCTTTGAATTGTCTTCTAACCAAACAGAGGGGCAGCACTGTGCTTAATGCTGGTGATTGAGTAAGTGACAAATGGGTGCTTGGCATTCCATCCTCGGGGCGGCTGGGGGAAGCCATACATCAGCACATGCTGCTGAGCGGTGCTTCATGGCGAGGCATGAAGATGTAGTGCTTGGATTCAAGTTTGTCACATGCTTAATTCTCACTCTGACACCTTGCCTAATTGTATGTCTACAAAAGACGGCCGCCCATACTCCTTTATTACTAAGAGAGCAGAGCTGCAAACAAATTTCAGGTATAACAGTGCCGATTCCAGACCATGAAAGGTAGGTGATGGAGCACGATGCACAAATTTCAGCAGTGTTTACCTATCTGATATCTGATGTTTGAGGAGACAGTAACATCCTGACACAAGTGTAAGGAGTCTTCTATAGCTAAGCACAGAAATATAAGGGTTGCACACCATCTCCGTTGGTACAGCAGCAACCTAACCCATGTGACACTCTAGCCACATCTGTGCCAGCCTCCTCTGCCTTATTTGCACGGCAAGAAGGCAAAAAAGCAGCAGCTGATTCTCTCACGACTCCCAGCATGCTGAAGTTCAGGAGCAACCACCATGCCCATCTCCAGGCAGACAGGAGCAGTGTGCACAGGTGCAAATCCCAAGTGCCTGCAGCACCCACGCTCCCGTTCTCCGCACCAGAAGCACAAGAGGTTGCCCAGCCCGCATCGGCATCAAGTGCCATCAGCCTGTTTGTGGGACTTAATGCACCAGGAAGGCTTCCACCAGATGTCAGCCTAACTAAATGACAACGCTGGCCTCGGGGTACAGCTCTGCTTCGAGTGTGTGCGTGTAGCAGGAAGACCAGTTCTGCTGCTGCATGAGGAGCCAGGTAAGGGAGAGGGTTCTTTGGTCCAAGAGCGCTTATTCTCAAGAAAGCCATGTTTCCTCTTTTCCCCCCAGTGTTATAGGTGTGGATGCCACCTCGAAGCACCTGTTCTGGCAGGAGGCTCCAGATGGCACTAGTCCGTGGCTTCCCTCAGCATGCAAGCAAGTTCGCAGTCTCAGAAGAAATGCAATGGTGTGAATTCTGCAGGCAGCTGGGATCTGTTCTCAGCCTATTGCACCCCGGCACCCTGGACAGTTCCCAAGGCACAAGGAGAATATTAGCAGTATCAGGTTTAAGTGGAATTGGAGGTATGCTTTTTGGTAATAGCTGGTACTTCACAACAAGCATGCACAAAAACAGGTTTCGCTGCGCAAAGCACCCATAAAGCTCACATTAACTGTTTCCCAAACAGGAAACTTGCTGGCAAGGTGCTAAATGGCCCTTGTTTGGTTACGGGCCAGAGAACCGAGAGCTTCAGCAAGGCAGCAGCTTACCATGTGCGAGCAGCAACTCCCAACTCTGTGCCAGATTACGCAACCTTCATGTGGGAGGAACCTACCAACAGGCACAGATGCAAAAAAGCAGAACCCTTCCAAAAGGTACCCAAATTTGGCCACTCGGTAATAATGGAAAGAGTGGCACGGCAGGGTAGGAATCGTTCATCTCGGAGCTTTTTTCATTTTCTTAAATGACACCTTTGGAACATTCCTTTAAAGATTGTGTTATCACATTTATGTGCTATTAACATTCAGATCAGCCCTGGGGTCAGGACAGTGCACCAGATGAGTGCTGAGAAGCACAGCTACAGGCACGTTGCTGCTGTACTCCCCCAAGACAACGGGCGGCTCAGGCTGGATTTCGGCTGCGTACTTCTTGCACGGTGAATATTAACTATGGAGAAACTCTTGGAATAGATCCGTGTCATTTCTTTACACGTGTTCCTTTCAGTCTAGAGCAAATGCTGGAATATTTACTGTGACAGAACAATTTAACACATTCACCCAGCACTGTCTGGTTTATCATTAAAAATAGTTATGTTCCTGATTTTTCTGTTTTGTGGGTTTTTGCTTTTCTCTGTGTTTTGTGCTCTCCACCCCTCTATTTCACTTAACGCCTCCCCTGGGGGGACAGCCACAGGTCGAGCCCTGCAGTCAATGGCACAGCTGCACTGTAGGCAGAGAAAGGAAAGCAGGCAGAATTCAGGAAGGCTGAGCTCAAATAAGGAACCAAAGTTTAATAACGAAGCTAAATGACCATTGTCTTCTCAGACCTCCTCTGGCACAATCCATCTCCCTCCCCGTCAGCATAGGGAGTTTGCTATTCTCAGCTCAGCCCTGTCCTGAGGTCATCACTGACACCTTGCTGCCACAGGGCAAGAGCTTGTGCTGCACTGCTGCTGCGTGTCTCAAGGTGACAACAAAGTTCCAGAGGAGAGCCTGCTCCAGGCAGCGGGAGCCGCAATGTCCCAGCCCACAGCCCTGACCCAGGCTTGGCCCTGCAGGGCTGCTGGCACCACGGTGCAGCTCAGCAGCGTGCATGCTGGCTGTAGGTCCCGCTGCCACTGTGGCTCCTGGCCCCTGCTCATGGGCTGTGTGCGGGGCTGCAGGGAACCCCAGCTGTAAATGCAACGTGCTCCCCTACACCTCGGTATGCAGCAATAAGGGACACAAAAGCCAGGGTTTGCGGGGAGAAAAAAAAAAAAAGATGGATTTCCTCATTTCATAACTGCATGCTGTCATGCTCGATTCCAATTAATATTTTTTTTCTGTGGTCTAACCTAAGCTTTGCTTTTTTCCAGAAGTTTCCCAGCACTTCAAACACATTTCTCACCACGCGGACTCCGCCGCACGCCCCGACAGCAGTCCCATCCCAAAAAGCACTCCTCTACCATCCCTGCTCCTGCAGGGACCCCGAGCTGCCCCACCTCCCTCACCTCCCTGCAAAGTGCTGCTAATCAGCGCCCTCGATGCAAGTCCAACACTTCCCGTCCCCGAGCTCCTCCAGTGCAGCCCGGTTGGACAGGCAGCCGGCAGCAGCGAGGCTCCAGCTGCAGCTCTGCGCTGCCCTCAGTGCCAGCTGAACGCAGCCAGCAGGAAAGCAGGGGGGGAGCGGGGCGGTGCGCGGCTCTCCTGCTCCACGCATCGCCAGCACGAAGGGCTCCGACAGTTGATTTTTTTCCTCCTCGATCAGTGGTCTTGAACACGATCACAGTATGCAGCACAATGCTTTAAAACAGCAAAGCTTCTGGAAAACCCAAACAAAAGGAACGTCACCAGGTGACGTCAGCCTATATACAGCCCTGCGTGGTCGCAGCGCATAAGCAAACCCATTCTTGTGCCGCTTCCCTGAAAAGCTTTTCAGTAAATGCACTCATGCTACTCTAGGAGCTTCTCTCAGCAATAAGCCACCCATCTGCCATCAACAAGTTAGGACTAAAGGAACCCACAGCTGCGGAAAAAGAAAACGTGAGCTTCAATTAAGCAGCCGAGCAGCCGCCGAGGAAGAAAACTTCTATTAAGCATCGACTTAAAAACTGCAGACCTGGCGGAGGAGATCGCGCCGGCGCTTTCAAAAGGAATATTCTAAGAGAGCACCGTGGATTCAATTTTGCACTAATATCAAAGGACCCCAAACCAGTAAATTATTCACAGGCTATCTTGCATTAGAGCCTTTCACAGACTCACCGCGTTGAGTCTCAAACTACGACTGAATGCAACCTCCAATGTACTCAAAAGAATGGGTAAGTGTGTGCCTTTCTCTATCCCTTGTCTAATGAATGATGGCTGTGTGCTAAGGCAGCGGCGAGGTGCTACAGCACGCTTTGCTGGGGTGAGCCTTGCGAGAGAAATGTGTTCTGATTGTGACGCTGTAATCCTCCGTAATGCCGATAAAGACTCGTCCTAAGTGTAATATCCCGGTATTCTGTGTGTAGTAGTGAGTTGTTTCTTGCATTTAGAATAAGCTTTTCGGAAATGCATGGAAATGTTATCTGCAGTGAAATCTTCCACCGTGATGTTCAAAGTATACTGATAAGGATATCCTATCTTGTTGTTTTCCTAAATTATATTCTGCAGGCTTACATTTCAAGTGGCCATTAGGGGCTCGTATGCTGGCAGCACTATATGCAATGAGCATGGTTTTAAAAATGCTGCCTGCCTTGGGCATGGCTTGTCCACCAAAATGTCGCTGTGAGAAGCTACTCTTTTACTGTGACTCTCAGGGGTTTCACTCAGTGCCAAACACCACTGAAAAGGGCTCTCTAGGTTTGTCACTGAGGCACAATTTTATTACTGAACTTGAAAGGGATCAATTTGCGAGCTTCAGTCAACTTACTTGGCTTCACTTAGATCATAATCAAATTGCAACAGTCAGAGAAGATTCTTTTCAAGGACTGTATAAACTTAAGGAATTAGTCTTAAGTTCCAACAAAATCTTTCATTTGCCAAACACCACTTTTAGCCAGCTGCTTAACCTGCAGAATTTGGACCTCTCTTTTAATCAGTTGTCCTCTCTGCACCCCGAGCTGCTCTACGGCCTCCGCAAGCTGCAGACCTTGCATCTGCGCTCCAACTCCCTGCGGACGATCCCCGTCCGCCTGTTCTGGGACTGCCGTAGCCTGGAGTTCCTGGATCTGAGCACAAACCGCTTGCGAAGTTTGGCTCGCAACGGCTTTGCGGGATTAATCAAGCTGAGGGAGCTGCACCTAGAGCACAACCAGCTGACAAAGATTAATTTTGCTCATTTCCTCCGGCTGAGCAGCCTGCACACTCTCTTCTTGCAGTGGAACAAAATTAGCAACTTGACGTGCGGGATGGAGTGGACTTGGGGCACCTTAGAAAAGCTCGATTTGACTGGAAACGAGATCAAAGCCATCGACCTAACGGTTTTTGAAACTATGCCTAACCTTAAAACCCTCCTCCTGGATAACAACAAGCTCAGCACGCTGGACTCCAAGATCCTGCGCTCGCTGCCGTCGCTCAGCACCGTGGGGCTCTCGGGCAATCTGTGGGAATGCAGCGCCCGGATCTGCGCGCTGGCCGCCTGGCTGGGTGCCTTCCGGGGCCGCTGGGAGCACCCCATCCTCTGCCACGGCCCCGACCACGCCCAGGGAGAGGACATCCTGGACGCCGTGCACGGCTTCCAGCTCTGCTGGAACGCATCGACCGCCGCCCCGTCCGCGGCGCCGACGGACGCTCCCACCACCGAGTACACGAAAGGAATCAGCTCCTCTCATTTCCATATGGGAGACAAAGAAATCCCCACCACGGCAGGCATGGTCGTCACCACCGAGGAACCCTTCCCCGAGCCAAACAATGCCATCTTCACTCAAAGGGTAATTACGGGGACAATGGCTTTATTGTTTTCTTTCTTTTTTATCATTTTTATAGTGTTCATCTCCAGGAAATGCTGCCCTCCCACATTAAGAAGAATTAGGCAGTGCTCAATGATTCAAAACCACAGGCAGCTCCGATCCCAAACGCGGCTACATATGGCAAATATGTCAGACCAAGGACCGTACAACGAGTACGAACCCACCCACGAAGGACCCTTCATCATCATTAACGGCTACGGACAATGCAAGTGTCAGCAGCTGCCATATAAAGAATGTGAAGTATAATACCTAAAATTAAACCAGATAAGTAACCTATTTTAAAATTGTAGGGGACCTACATCAGATTCTAATTTTTACAAATGTTGACGTAAAGCCTAATTTTCCAAGCTACTCAATGGAAGCATTGTTTATGGAGTGGTGCAGTATTTTTAAGTTTTTTTTTAGAAATAAATCCATAATATTTTCAGTGTTAAAAAAAAAAAGCAATGATCACATTAAACTTGCACTCCTAACGTTTAAAAGTCTAAGAAGATGCTCACCTCAAACTATGTAAAACGTTCCATGTTATGTAACTCTCCAACTGTGTGTACTGTTTGTACCCAAGTCTCCACACTCCACTTTCCCTAGTAAAACCAGCCCGGGTGGAAGCAGGGAGGATGTCTGCACAGAGACCTGCGGAGGAACATACACTGCATTTGTTCCCCCGCAGCTGCGCGACGCCGAGCATCCCAGCTGGCTCTGCTCGATCCAGAGGCACACTCGGAGGAAGGCTTTCCTCCTCTCATCGTTTCCACTCGAGTAAAAAGGGGAGAGGGCAGAAAAAAAGTGACAAAGGTTCAGGTGGGGATTTAGATGCACCGGGGACTGGCAAGTTAATTTTTAAGGCGGTTTTCCTACCTCCATGTTCACAGTTTGGCTTGCTTACACGTACCTTGCTCGAGCTCGCAGCAAACGCAGGCAGGAGCAGTTCACACGACCACCAATTAACCAGGATGGCTCTCCAGGCGCCTGCAGAGTACCTGGTGGTGCTTAATTAGGAAGGCTGGTACGATGATCTAAATATTAAAGGCGTTCAAATCGGACCGGATCTCTGCTTTGCCTTGATAATGCTTTTCATGCATTCAGGCTAATTACTCACGCCTACGAACAAACAGCACTTCCACACCTTTTCATGTGTAAATACCCTTAACACAAGTTTTTCTTAATTAAAAGTAAATATCAACCCGGAGGTTAAGAAAGAGAGAAGGAAGGAAGAAACCTCTCTTTGTCGTCCCCCCCCTTCCCCCCTCAGGCTTCCTCTTGCTGGGAGCTATTTTCATGCACTAACTCCACGGTTTCTCTGGAGACAGAATTAGCCCCTGTAATATAAGCTCTCACTTGTCCTCCTCTTCCAAAATGCAAGGTAATTACCAGCTCAAAGCTGGGTACCTTCCGATAAGTTAGGATAATGATTAGTTTATAGAATAGTTCACTGAAAAATGTTTTGTTTCTTACTCGACATGGGACAGAATCTAAACTAGTATGCCATTAAAAAAATCTTATATAAATATATATATACACACACGCACCTCATTCTTCAGGAGTAATTTGATTTCTTTAACCAGAGGTATCATATTGCTATTTATACTATATTATGAAATTATATGTAAATATTTGCAGATCTATGCAGCGACAGTGGTACTGAGATGCCATGGGGGTGGGCGGGCGGGGGTCTGCAAAGGATTACGTTATTTTTAAGTCAACTGCTCAAATATTGTAAACGTTCTAACCAAAGTTAAAAGGACCAGAGGGATGGAATTTTTTAATATATATATACATGTATGTATAACTAAAAAATGTGTTGTGTCCAATGCTGCAGTGTTAAACAATTACCAGCAAACACGGATGAAGAGAAATTCCTCACAGTGTCGACATACCTTGAACGAATCAGTAATTACAGTATGCTAATTGTGTTGTACTAAACTATTCTGCAAACTTTTTGAACAGAAAAATCACTGCATAAAAATCTGTTCGCTATTTCACTCTGCTTTTATATATCTGTATTACCACTTAGTGAGGTATTTAGGGTGCAATTATACAACAGTTTGATGTTTTATTGTGAAATGAATTCGTCCGAGGCAACTATAGCAAGATAAGTGTGACTTCTGTTCAGATTTTACATAAAGAGTTTTTCAATTACTGGTTTTGAAGATATTAATTTGCATCATTTTACTTTTACAGTGCCCTTATTACAAAACAAATATTTTGTGTACTTCCTATGACTTTGTACTTTAATAGAAGAGGTTCAGAGAAGACTGTGGTTTTCCATAAAGTTATCTTTGAACCCCTTTAACTGTTTATAATACGATGAGCCAATTTACATCCAATCTAGGAAATCAGTTGTTGCTTTTTCTGCTTTTACCGCTTTTAACTGAATACAATAAATCCTGCGAGGCAGGTGGACAAGGAGTGAATATGAGAGGGTGGCGAGGCCCTGGCACTGTCTGCCCAGAGGAGCTGCACATGCCCCATCCCTGGAGGTGCTCAGGGGCAGCTTGGATGGAGCCCTAAGCCAACACAAAACCTTAGTGCGTGGCTGCCTAGGAGCAAGACTTGCTTGCTTCCCAGCAGTCAGTGCCCAGGGCTTTTCCCTCGGCCCCAGGCTCCTGCTGGGCCCGGCAAAACACGTGCAGCAGCCCGCCCTGCTGTGCCACCCTTACCGCATTGGCTGACCCCACGACTGCACCAAGAGTACCAGGGAACAGAAGTGGCTTCCAGGGAGGCACCAGCAGAGACAAAGTTCTGACTTCACACATGACACGACTTCCAGTGCCCGCATCATTAATGGTGCATCAGCACCAGACATCAGATGGCAGCACTGGACGCCGATGTCTGAGCTGCGTGTGCAGGACAGAATCCCACCTTCCTGCCCCACACGCAGCCAGTCCAGAGCAGGGAGCTCATAAGGCACGGGGCCAGGCTGGATGGGGCCCTGGGCAGCCTGATCTAGTGGTTGGCAACTCTATCCACGGCAGGGAGGGGTGGAGCTCGATGATCTTTAAGGTTCCTTCCAACCTAAGCCATTCTATGACTTCCTGACCGCAGCACGAGGTTCCTCCCTCGGCGGTGCCTTTCCAGTGCCCCAGAAGCCCCCTCTGTCTCTATCAGCTTGCAATTCTGCCCCAGAAGAGTACAGACTGATGCTCCAGCTGGGTGCTCCACTCCTCTCCTCCCATCCCATTGTCCCCAGTTTCGCTGGTCCCGCGGGCTCTGTTTGCTGGGGGGCAGGGAGCCCACCCATGCTGCCTCACTCGGCCCCACTCAGGTTTATGTTCCTGTACCACACACCAATGCGCAGCTGCTCTCTCAAATGCCATGGTTTATGCCTGCCATTTCCTAAACCATTTGTTGCCAGGTTCCAGGCATGAGCAAAGCAGTTCCATAAACATCACACTTAGGGTAACAGGTACAATAAAACCTGCAGAATGTCAAACACGAGCAGCAAAGTCAACTTGAATTCCCTTGGGAGGGACAGCAAACTGCAGGCACAGCCGTTGCCCTACACAAGGACACCATGAGAGGTTGTTAATCCTTTTTGGTTGTTTTAAAGTTACTGTCTTCCATTCTCAATGGCTTGTGACTCTTCCAAACAAAGAGAGGATTATAATAATTGCCTTAGTCAGCAGTCTGATTTATTTTGTTTATAGAAGAGGAAGCAGGATGATTTGGCTTAAGTTAAGTGTCTTTCAGGATGAGCACTGACTGATGAAGAGGTGTTAAATTCTTCCCCAAGATTATAACCTCTACTGCACAGCCTTGGTTTCTGCAGATGCTCAGTTAGGGGGAAATTCTGTACTCAGAGGGCAGTGAGGCCCTCGCACTGCTGCCCAGGGATATGTGGTTGCCCCATCCCTGGAGGTGCTCAAGACCTCAGATGGGGCCCTGGGCAGCCTGAGCCGGTGCCACAGCCCACAGCGAGGACTGGGGGGGCTGCAAGGTCGCTTCCAAACCAACCATTCTGTGATTCTATGATAAATGACAGAGGTGCCTCGCCACCTCTAGGCACAGCATCACACAAACCTTCAGGGCCGTTTAGAAATGGAAATTTGTTCCACTGCTTTAGGATCCTTGTGCCACCCAAAGTCATCCTCCAGCCTCCCTGATTGCCTCCGCTTCCACTCCCCACCCTCGTGCCAGTGAAATGCAAACCAGGCAGCACAAGCTCCATTTGAGTCATCGTGTTGGAACAGGTCTGAATTAATGCTTTCAGCTTCCCTCTCGTTAGTTGCTCTGCATTAGATCATCGTTTAAATGCATACAACCAAGAATTACTTGATCGAGAGTAAAACGGGTTAGCGCTGAGCCTCCGATGGGAGCGCTCCTCTGCCAGCACAGCTCCCGTTTCCACTGGAAGGAAACATAATTAATGCTGCTGTATCAATGTTGGGTTTTGTTTTGCTGCAGAAGCTATGTGATTTTTCAGAGATAAGCCCAGCCTGCACGCAACACCCAGCATCTGAGCTCGCAGCCCGTTATGCCCTTTCAAAGGCTGCAGTCTACGGCTGACATGTAAACCAGAAACATCCAGTGGCTTTAATCAGAAGTCTGCACTACATTCTTGGTTTTTAATGTGCCTAAGTTAATTTCTGTACTACTTTAATGAAAATAAAGTTGATTTAATTTTGTGAGCTGCACAGCTATTAAAATCCATCTGTTCAGACCTATGAAGTCTACCCAGAAAGCTGAATTTCATCATAAGCTTTACATAAAAATTAAAGAGTTCAGAAAGGAACTTAGTACTTCTCCTCCCCCAGTAAAAAGAACCAAAAAAGCAAGCAAAGAAACAGCAACAGAACCTGAAGGCAGCTGCACAGAAGCAGCTCATCCCTCCCCATGCCCTTCTGCACTGCACAGAGTCCCGTGCACTGGAAGCGGGGCCAGATTTTGCTTTTTAAGTCACGGTGCTAGTGGGAAGCTTGGAGATCATTTGGATCAGCTGGAAACGTAGCATTTCACACCTTGAACAAAAATCTTTTCTGAGAGGCATTCAGGGAGAGGTGACAGCAGCTTTGACAGATATAACCAACCTCAGACAGGGCAAAACTTGTGCTATTTAAGGACAAAACCCCACACGGCTCGTGCACCTGTGATGTACACACAAACCTCCACCTGCCAGCCCTCAGCCACTCATTTGTTAAAAAACCCCTAAAGTCAAAACAAAAACAGCACCCTGTTTTGCTTTCCACCCTCATGAAACATTAGCGAGTGAACTATTCTACCAGCTCAGCAACTCGAGATGGAGAGTCCTCGATGCACTGTATTGAAATTATAGTTAAAGAGCCAGTTCCTGATGGGAGGAGGGTGTAAGGAATGGAATAAAAAGAAGTGCAGTGTACAGAAAAATTTTGTTATTAAAATTGTGTATACTGTAAAACTGGATTTGCCTCTTTTTTCCTCCTTTTTCAAGTAGAGGTATCCAACTGCCTACATCCACTGGGTTTAAGAGCACACCAACAGTATCCCAAGCCAAGTCTGGGCCAGTCCCTGTGCCGTAGCCATGCCAGCCTGCAGGACCCATGGGCACAGCCCTGGGCCACCCAGCAGAGCCACTGGCAGTGTCAGGAGGAGCCTGTCCCCTCCCAGCAGCACTGCTCTTCCAGGCACTCAGCAGGAACCACGCAGAGGTATCAAACCACAGCACATCTCCCTGGCTTTGAATTATTACAGCCTAGGAAGTGGCAGAGAGATACAGCCCCGTACAAGTGTCCTTTACACAGGCCACTGTAACGCTGTGTTCTAAGTCACTGTGCTTCAGCAACACCAGAACAGTCTCATTTAGACAAGTGACAAGTTGACGGGCACACCCCAAAAGACTCAATACAACAGCTGAGAAAAAGAACACGTTTCAGGACGTTCCAAGATGATTACATGCATTGGAACTGCCAGCTAAAGTCACTTTAGTATCTGAGCCTGAGCTGCTGTTTGCTTTTGTGCAGTAAGCTTGGCTAACCCAAGTTCTCGTGGCTTTTAGAAGCCAGTGGCTCCTCAGCCCTTCTCATACTTCAAAGCAGCACATAATCAATGTATTTTCTTAAACTTCCAAAGAGATTGATTTTTAAGATAAAAAACATCACTCTAAAACGCCAACGCTGTTGTTTTCGCAAGGAAAGGTAAGACGCATAGGAGAAAAAAAAAATGGTACTCTGAAAATTCTATGCAAAATCTTTGAAACCAATTAGCAATAAGAAACTGTCAGCATCACTAGCAGCTAGCTTTTAAATGTAGGCTGTGTTAAAACAACTGTGAACAAATGAAGACTCAAGAACGCAGCCCAAGAGGAGAACTGAAGCACAACAGGGAAGTTCGGACCCCCCCTCCTCTCCCCCCTCCAGGCCCGTGGTTTCATGCTGTTTAAGGGACAGAACTGTGCAAGAGGTCACCCACCCCTGGAATCCTGAAGTTAATCTTTACAGTAATATGTTTGTAAAGAAAGATACTTTATTAAACCAACTTTTCACTACCCATCACCAGTTTGATTACTATTAGATACTAGGAAAGCATTTGCAGTACAACGTATTAAAACTTGACCTGTCGTCTCTGACATCAGAACCACGTGCTCTGGGAATTATCTCATGAAATAGGGAAAAGTGACTAGAACTGCTTCATTCACCAAGTTCCATGTTTACTTCTGCGATGAGCGACTGAAGAGGTTTGGCTGCTGAGGGCATTCAGCAAACATTTCCAGCCTCAAAGGTAACTGAACCATCATTACAGATCTGCTGCTGTTTTTAACTGACCAGGTTTAAAAAAACTGTCTCTTCTTGTTTCTTCATCTGTTAAAAGGATGAGACTGAAGGCTTAAACACACACAGAAATCATTTCAGAGCTTGTGAAGCAGCAGCGCTAACAGCGAGGAGCTGAGCGGCGCGTGGAGGGGAGAGCCAGGCCATCCATCCGCACTGCATGGAAGGGCTTCTCTCCAGTACGAACACACACAGGCAAAACTAGGGTGCTATCCTCACAACCAGGACACCTTCAGAAACAACAAATCCTCCTTTTTAACATACTTCATGATTTTAAATGCAGTTCAAGCAAGTTACTCCTGTTTTCTCCCAGCAGGCTCTACTACTCGTATGCTAAACACTTAGACAAGTGAGACACAAAGCGCTTTCATTCTTTTCTCTCAATTATTAGCCCCCTAGAAAGGATGCAGTGCATCCATTGTTTGATACAGGCGTATTATGCTTATATCAGTTTAAAATGCAGCCTCATTTCACAAAAAGTCTGGAAGTAGAAAAGGTTCATCCATCAAGAAGGTTCTTAAATAATGAATGGGTCATAATTCTTTACCGTCAAAAGCAATTAATTTTCTGTACTATAATCAGGAGAATAAATCTGAAAAATCCATTCTAATGGCTCAAAATCTGAAGGTAGTGTTGCAGCTGAATTTTTAATTTTAAAATACAAGAGCGGTGAGGACTTCTGCTGTTTAAACATACAGTCTTGTACCAAACAGAACAGCTTTACTGCATATTTAATAGGTAGAACGGGTGTTGCGAGACCGCATGAGATTAAAGAACAGCACTAGATACAGGAAATGCATTTCAAGTAGAAAGGTCCTTCCAAGATGCTTCCTAACCATATAGCTAGAGAAATCCTGAAATATCCTTTACCAAGTGTACAAAACACTGCAGGAAAGCTTACTGCAAAAGCAGTGTTACTTACATGATTGCAAAGAGCTAAAAATACGGAGAAGAGCATGGATGTGGAATCCAGCTCAGCCCTACAGTAAGTGCTTTTATTACGAGGTACTGGCTCTCTTGTCTTCAGCTCCTCACTAACCCACCACACACCCAGACCCTCTGCCTCTGAAGCCATGTGCTGGTTAACTGGGGCTGTCATTTCCTGCCCTCAAACAAGCTGCTTCAACCCTGATAGCATCTGAAGTTTTTAATCTTTCCGAGGAGAGAAACTGTAATACTAATAGAGCTCATAGCACAGCTGACAATGATACAAAATCTGTTAACGGGGAGAATATGGGGAAAGGGATAAGGACACACACTATAAATGAGCCTCCACCATTAAAGACACCACACAATGGCTCACAACTGGAACACACCTGTGCACCCCTCCCTGGTGAGCGCATTCCCAGCAGCTCTGCTGGCAGCCCCAGCTCTGCGCACACGGGGCTGAGCCCACCCAACCAGAGAGAGGGTCATCCAGCAAGCAGCCAGATCAGCCTGTGCCCAGCTGGGGACGTGGGCAAAGGCCTGGTGCCTAACCATGCAGCTCATCCACAGGGCAGAGAGAAAGCTCCATCTGTATCGTCCTCGGGACGGAAAAAGATGCTTCAGCAAAACCATGGAACTATTTACAGATCAAGTCCAGCCCTGAAGCACGCCATCCCCAAACAACAGCCACACTTGCTGTGCCAAGGTCTACAGAGACTTCAGGTTTACTCCATATTTGAAAGCCTGGTTGAGTAATTTAAGCACTGAGGAATTCCTCCTCTATCTTCCCAGTCCTGAAGATGGAACCAACTGGGACACGGCTGGGAAGAGACAGAGCACAGGTCACCAGTTTGCCAGCTCGTAGCAGTAACTGGGAGCTGTACGGGTATCAAGGGCACGTCTGTGGGGTTCAGAATTCAACAGCCACAAGGGAGGCAGGAAGAGAAAACCATTTCTAGCTGATGCTCTTCTCTACAGACAACCAGTTCAGCTCTGGGACATCTATCAGCACCATGGCACCTGTGAAATGTGGAAATAAAGGAGCACTGACTCCATGATAAACGCTTTTTCCCTGTAATTAGCATCCACCGCTAAGAAACCAGAAGCTTAAAAAGGTTAAGGTTAGACACTTGATTATGTTGGACTTTGGGAAAAAATACAGAGATATAGTACCTGTCAAAGCTTGCTAACACAACATCACAGTCCTGAGCAAAACAAAAATAACGCGTCTTCAACAAGTTTCCAGTCTCCGGCGGCAGCTAACTTCCCATGGATGCGATGTTTGCCCTTCCTCACTGACACCGCAAAGCAGCACGCTCAGTGCCTTGTGTGCAGAGAGCTGCTCTTTGCTTCAGACACCTGGCAAGCAGCTCTCTGCTTTAGACCGGCTAAAATTTCCTCATCCCTTCGGATGAGGGACACCTGCTGCCGATAGCTAAAATAACTCAGCACCCACACAGTCCACAGCAGTGAAATCAGGAATAAGGCATTCCAGATATGCACAGACCACGCAACTGACACGCCTGCAACGCTGCCAAGCAAGCTGCGATGCCTCTCCTACTCCAAGTTCCAGATCCACTGGCAATTTAGGTATTTGTTGACAAATCCGAAACTTGGAGAATTTGGAACTTCTCTCCAAGCTCCAAATGGGAGAAGCACTTACGGGCTGCACTCGGAGCTCCTACACCTGACCAGCAGCACAGCAGAGCCAGCCGAGGAGCAGAGGGCTTCCCACGCACAGGAGCGCAGCGCTGCTGGAGCTGCTCGGTGCCCAGCCGTGACACAGCACCAGGACTTCGGGATCCTCCCGTGACTAACAGCTGGCTGACAGCACGCCGTGAAACACCGAAGACAAATGAAAGCGCTGACAAAGCACAGAACTACTCCAGTGCTCCACACAGATAAATTTCAGGGATATTACCCCTCCGTATCTACAACTGTCCATGGCTAACAATTAATTTGACAAAGCATGCCAATGAGAGTGTCCAGAGACGCATGAAGAAGTTTTATGCCACATTCAGATGAACCAGTGCTATTAGATTGCTGACTGCTTTCCTCTTCTCAGTGGGCATTCCATCATTTGAATAAGCCCAAGCAAAGCTGCATCATCGAAAGATGAACTTTCAAACACCCCACATTCCTGTCCATTCATTCAAAAACTAATCTTCATCAGAAAAATTAGTGAGTGATCATCAGCAAAACACAGTTTCAGTTGTTTATGCAAATTAACTACATTGTGGCACGTTTCTTCTGCCCACTGTAATGCCACCAACTGCAGTCTGCGCTGAAAACACCAGATCACAACGTGGCCCGTGCTTCCTGACCAGCACACATCAGCTGGTAGCCAGTAAAACACAAGGAAGCCATGCACAATAGAGGAGTTTATGAAAACAGCAAAACAACCAACCCCTCCCGCCTCTAAAATTACATACGTGTATGCAATGTGTATAACTGCGATAGAGATACAACAAAGTAAGCCCATGTGAAGCAAGTACATAGAAGCAGTGCCCCCAGGGTACTCGCTGGAAATCATGTTTCAATATCAAAAGTGGAATCTCAAAAAAATCACTAACAGGGAAGCTCTGCTACAGAGGGCAGAAACGCAGCAGCCTGGTTCCAAGAAAGGCTTGGGCCTCTGCACATGAGCATATGCACAAAGCACAGAGATACTGTGGTACCAGTCTCCTCTATTGTGCTAAAAAATCTTTATCAGATCCAGCTGTACCATGTTACCCTAACCTATGGCTGTAAATTGTGTGCCTACTTCACAATTAGAGTGATTGAGCTTTCCACCCATTACCAGCTGCAGGCTAAGTGTGGCTGAGTTGCTATACACTGCTTTAAGTGGATAAACTATTGAACTATGCTCAACTTTTTTTTTTTTTTTTTTTTGAGTTATTTGTATACAGAGTTTCCTGCACTTGCTTATGCAAGACATATTTTAAACTACTGAAAGAATCAGGACTTGGTAACGAGACTACATGCCTGACAAAAGCTGCTCACAGACAAGGCACAGTGCGATAAAGCATAACAATAGGTTTCTGTGATCTGACTCAAAAAAGCATTCTGAGCAGAAAATAGGACTTTTGTGATTACTGAAACAGCTTCTAGTAAGGACATTACACAGATTGATTTCTGCTTTGACAAGTTTTTAAAAAAATTAATGAAATACTTTGGGAAAGGCCTATTTTACCATTCATTACCTTTTATCAAAAGCATTTCTCTGACTTTGAAACATATTTCAAATTAGTAACATATTTGTAGGCTTTTCATTAATACAAAATACTCTGAAAAATTTTACTTCCTCATATGAGAGCTATAATTTGCGCTTTTACTCTTGCACAGTCTGTTCCCTCAGAGGAAAGGAAAATCAGGAGAACTCACAAGTTACTCAGCTTCCAAATTTCACATCTTTTATCTTTAATGGCAGCTGACCAAAACCTTCGGAAGCACTCCAGGCTGAAATCCATCTGTAATGCCAAGAGACTCACCTCACTCCAGAGCTGCCACTCGAGGGCAATGCTGGGAACACGGGACACTGCCAGCAGCTCATCGCTGCGCACGGAGGGGGAAGTTTCATTCCCAGCTCACGTAGGAATCCAGCTAGTAAATAACTAACCTGTATACGTACACACATACAAACCCTGCCTGTACTCCAGCTGCACGGGTAACTTCCAGTTTCATTCAAATATCTTCACGGGAGAGAGTAACTGAGGAAGCGCTCTTATAAGCAATGGTGAAATCAAAGCTTTAAAATTACTGTGCAGTGCTATTGATGCATTTATTTCTCGAGGGAATAAATGATATTGAGGCGGCTCAAAGTAATTTTTTGCCATTATTTTCACCAGTGATCTTGGGGAGGAGATGGATGGAAGAGAGATGTCTGACCTGGGAAAGAGGAGAAATTAAACTGGTATGAAACATTTGTGAAAGAGCTCTACCAGGTAATGGAGCTACCAGCCTTCTCTTGAGACTTATTCTTATACCTGAAGAAGTTAGTAGCCTGGGTTTCACAGTGAATAACACATACAGGCTCTGTATCTCTGCACCACATTTCCACCACCAAGACAAAAATATTTAGCCACACAAGACACCAAGAAAATCAGCCTGCTACAACACACAACTTTGCTTCCATAAAAGCTCGAAAGGAAAATTAAACTTGGCAATATGCCACACTCTAAAACAGAGTTCTCCTAGTTTACATTGAATTGTGATTCAGAAGCAGAACTGGGACAGAGGCAATCTCAATAATCAAGAAACCCAGCATTAACAAGGCAATCCAAATGCACCTGAAATGCTTCATGAGATTGAGAGGTTTATACCCATGACCTCGAACACGTTACCTAGTTGAGCTCTGACAGCCATGCTAAAAGGATCTTACTTGAAACTGGCTCAGTCTGGCAGTCACTCCTCCCCAGCCCTCTAGCAGGGAACTTCTCCCCAGCACCCTCCCTGCACACCCCCATCAGTTCGCACGCAGCCCGCAGGCAGGACAGAGAAGTGCCTAAGCTCTACTCTCCGTGACTCCAGGTGCATGGAGGTGATTTTACAGCAGGCCCAGGCTCCTGCCTGACCTCCCGCATTTGCAGACTTGCGTGGCTCCCTCCATCTCCCCACTTGGCCTAGCCCAAGCCACTCCCCAACAACAGCAGCCCAGCTCCAGGAGGGCAGCATGGTCCTTCGCCAATACTTGGAGCTGTTTCCTCTAATGCTGTTTTGTTGAATGACAGCTAGTTTAGCTTGGACACGGGTCAACTGATCTCACTCAGAGCATCGCTGGTTAGACCAGTGCGGAAGGATGGATGGGGGAATGCCCTGAGTACCAAACCTGATGGACAATGCCTCTGCACGAGCCACAAGACAGCTGCTGGGGCTGGCGAGTAATCTGCTACCGCACAGTCTCTTCTTACAGGCTAAACTTTTCATTTTTATGATAATTAGTAACCTATCTAAAGAATATCTCAAGTTTTTCCCTTGTAAATTACATGAACTAATAGATATATCCAGAAAGATGAAAAGCAGTCTGAAGCTTACACCCGAAGTCATCATAAAAGCCTCGAAATATTTTAGTTTTTATCATATTTTACATGCATGTGAAAGGCTTTAGAAATAGAACAACTAAAATTGGAACAACACAGACCCCTGCAAGACTCAAATTAAAAAGAGTGAGCCAAGACAGCATATGCCCTTTCCAAGAGGAAGAGAATGCATTATAAATCTGGGAATAAAGCCACCTAACTCCTGGCAAGACAGCTCAGAGAAACAGATAATGAAACAATCCTGCCCATAAAAGTCATAAGACATTCAAAGCTAGAATTAATGTAACCTTTATTCATTATTAGAAATATAAATAGCTTTAGTTTGTGACAGATTTTTAAGTATTTCCTGTAGAAAAGGATTCAGCAGATCTACCCTGCAATATAGCAGTGAAGAACTAAATCTGAAGTTGCCTTCGACAGGAAGCAAAAGGCATTAAAATCACTGGAAATAGCATCAAAAGCTGACTAACTGCGGAGGGACTAGCTAACAAGCACCTCCAGCCTTCCCAGCACCACAGCGCTGGAGACTAGCATCTCCTCTCCCTCCCACACACAGATCTTGATAACTTCACTCTCCTCCACAGCAGACAAAATTGCTTGAAGCGAGAACAACCTTGCTGACCATGGGTTGACAATACTGGTTTGAGTTCAAGGAAGCCAGCACCCTTACCTCTACCTCCTCCGCTTACCTAATGCAAGTGACTCACCATGGAATTGGCCAGGATTAGAAAGGCATTAAAACTGTGGCACGCATAACTTTCCAGAGACACTATCAAGCCATTATTTACTAGGCTAACTAATTAGACAGCCACCCTTGCAGATAATGAGAATGCATTAAAGTATTTAAAATTCCAGCACTAGGCTGACACATACAAAGTGGCTGCCCTTCTTCAAAAGAAAGCGGATGTCAAAGGAAATAAACCAGTTAGGAAAGGCAGCAAGCTGAGGCGGAGCGGTACTGCGGCATCACCTAAGGAGGAGCTCAGAAAAAGGGCAGGAAGCAAAGCAGAGAAATACAGGATGCAGAGCTACCTTGCATGTTTATTTTATCAACCACTACTTGCAAAGAAATCACTCGGTAGATGATTTAAATTAGCGTGAGATAGATGATAAAGCAGCGACTATTCAAAACAAACAGAATTAAAGTATGCAACTGTACAATCTGGTGCAGAAAAACAGAGAAATGGAACGTGCTTAAGTAGATAATGATCTGAAAAACCAGTCGGTTAAATCCCCTTTTACACCAAGAAAAAAGCTTAAAGTGAATATACAGTTTACTACAGCCTGGCACTGAAACAGCTGCTTTCCTCTGGGTATTACCCACTTTTGAAGCAGTGCACATAACCAAAGCCACAGAGGAAGCCTATAAAGTGCATTAAAAAAATTAATCCATCTACTAGAAATGACACCAGGAACACTCTGAGGCAACACAAGCTGCCTGCCCTGCCCTCTCACAAAGGTTTCCTATACTCCAGCTGAGAGCACCCTTAGTTTTGGGGAGCAGGAAGGGGAATATGTTCCCCAGTAACAGTAGGAGATATTCTCACAGCTCCACAAAACTGACTGAAGATAAAAGTTAGAGGAAGTCTGGAGATTTCAGCATGCAGGAGTACCAGGACAGGAAGATTTGCTGCTTCATTACTACCATTGCCTTGGACTGGCTCTTACAACTCAGCACAAGAACATCCACTTTGAGGAAGGCAGGGCCTTCACAAATCTTAATTACAAAACTGATTTAAAATATCCTACGAGAAGAAATGTGACCAACTCACAAGCCATTAGCTCCAAAGGGGTCAACTGCTCAGGTGCAAGACAGAAAGGCTTTCAACTTTCCTCTTCCCAACCTAAACCTCATTCCAGTTATTTCTGCATTAACTTCTCATTTTCTTGGCTTTTTTCAGTCCACTGACCTCTAGAATTGGGATTCCTTGACTCCTGGAGAAGTGCCCAAAAACTCATTCTGCCTCTAAGGAAATTCACAATTTGGCATTTAAGGGGAACAGTATCAAATGATAGAGCTGCAGCCTTATTTTTTTACTTGACATCAGAGCTCTCCTGTCACCTTCTTTCCCTGAAATGACTCAATAATGACAACTCTTCTGAAGTTGTCCTCAAAGTAAAGGTTCAAACTTGCTGTGGGGATGAGCAAATACGCCCTAACGTTGCCAGAGGAATAGAAGCACTCCAGGCCTGGCCAGAGGCTCAGGAACTTTCTCCCTACATGCTCTAATAAGGTGGAGTAGATGCACAAGCAAATCCTTTCTAAAACAGAAATAAGTGAGGGAATTCAAACCAGACACAGAAGCCACCTGGCCAATTTAACACGGCCAGCTGCTCAGCCTCTACACCAGCAGAGGCAATGGCTGGGGTCTGGTAGCACGTGGTGACTTCTACTGAAGATGGTTTGAATTAAATTAACATATCCTTAGAAGCAAGGCACAGGATAAGGTTGAAAACCACAGGGCTACCAAGTAAATGGAGATATTAAGACTTGGAAAGTATCATAAACCAGTGTTGCTAGTGAACATCTTCTGGAGTGAACCTGAAACTCATCAACAGAAGTGGTCACAAGCTGGTATGAGGAAAGAGAAGAAAGCTTCAAAATACAGATAAATCTCAGGCACGTAAATGAGGGATGTCTCCAGGAAGTCACACAAAAATGCTTTAGGATCACCAGCACTCTTCCATATTCCTCTCAAAGAAATGCAAATGCAACACAACAGAATCCATGCATCAAGATAACATCAATACATGAAACATGTATTAACCAGAATTATTTCAGGTTTTGCACATTTTAAGATACTAAATGCCTTGTCTCTCCTAAGCTTCCTCTACGTACAGCTGCTCTGCATTATAAAGTCTTAAATTTGGCATTGAAAAAAGGTGCCTGCTCCACTTGTAGGTGGAAACTGCAGTCCAAAATTCAATCAATTTAGCACAAAGGCAATAAAAATTACATCTATCCTATTTTGCAAGGAGCCCATCTTTTAAATAGGAGACCAAAATGTATTCCACAGAAGCCAGGCAGATGAAAGGTAAGCACGAATGAAAACCTGGAGCAAGCAAAAAGCAGGAAGGACAAAGAAAGTCCCTCCAGGGACACCTGCCTGTTGCCAGAACACCTTTCCTGCCTGAACTAATAAGCCAGACTGCAAACAGCAAAGATGAACTTGTCTGCATCCACAAGAACCGTAGCCCAGCTCTCCAAATTACTGCACTGCACACCCCCACGTCTCCTGAGCTTCCTTTGCTCCAGAGACGCTGAGCTCTTGAGACATCAGACATACAGAGTGAGAGACACAGAAGAGAACCTTCTGCTTTCAGAAACCTTTTTATTTGTCTAAGTACTATCAGGTTTCATTTTTCAAGCTCTTTCCACAGGTTTTATAAAGTAACTGATAATGTCAATTCAAGTTAGCGTATTCAGTAAAACACAGATGACAGCACCTCGGGCATACAGAAAAGAGTCGGAGCTGAGAAGCTATTTTATTTTTTCTGGCCACATATGGAAGCAGCAGAGCACCCTATGAATGGCAAAAGCATTTTTCTTGACAGTCAAAGGTTAACATATATGCAGGATGAGTCAATAATCCACAAATGGCTGCACATCACGCAACATTTAAGTTCAGCCCGAAACACAGAGGATAAAGAAAAACACACTCAGTCCATTAAAGGCACAGCTACTTGTGAAAGCAAGCCTCAGTGGATGGCACTCTGCCTTTTCACTGAGCACTGCTAATTTTGCAGATGTCCTGTTTCCCCCCTTATGGCTTGATGCCTAGGGAAGTGTCTGTTGGTTTTATTTTTTTAATTGGCACTGAGAAAAACGCACCTTTTAGCATACCTCTGCAAGAAAGGTCTTGGCCTGGTAGCTCACGGCTTTGCTACCTCTGTATCAAAAAAAACCCCACTCTTTCCGACTACACTCTTTCAGACTAGCAATCCAGCAGTGATAATCCTGACCGCCTGACTTTTTCAGTGAACAGCCACCAGAGTTGGGCAGAAGGGCTATGAACCCTCGGCACATGCAAGCTGCCCCTGCCCTGCTGCTGCTCCTCCCATCTGCCTTTAACTCCCATCCCTCCGGCTGTAGGAACACGTCCCTGGGCAAACCAGAGGCAAGATGAGTTTTTCTCCTCTATTTCAAGATACAGCTTAACCCTCATCCTTTCCTCACACTAGAGGAGGATTAAGTCACTCTTCTGCCTCTATTTACATTCAAGAGGGCTGCCACTACTTGGATAAGCCACAAATGCTAATTATTCTGTATTGATTCCGTTGACTTTCCGGGACAAAGTAGCCGTAAAGCTCCAGGAGACATTATGAGCATTACAGAACATCAGCTTGTTTGAACAGGATAAAACACATTAAGCGAAGTGCATGGTCTAGATGTTAAATGCTGCACCTAGAACAGAAACTCTACTGAAGACCTGTTCTGCTTGCACTCGTGTCTGTAAGAAAGTAAAGAGATAAGAGAGAAAAAGGAAAGAGTGCTTAACTCATTATGCATACCACTGGATAGCAGACAACAGAGCACCACATGTGTGCACAGTGACTGTGCTCTTCTCCCACTTCGTTACCTTATGAGTTTCATCATGCAGAAAGACAGAACTTAATGCAGAGTTTTATTTAGATCAAGGCTAAGGGGAAAGAAAGGGAAATCAAGGACTCGAGTCGCAAGTATTTTGTTCCAATGCACAAAATACAGTATTCCACCTTTGCAATAATTCCATCATCCCTTTCATCCAACAAGAAGGAAATTAAAAAGCCCAGTTGTGTGTGTAATACTTCTGCACGCTGAGAGCATGATCCTGCTGGAGGCTAGGAGGCTGTTTATCCACAGATCAGCAGTCACCGCACAATCTTACAGGCTCTGCTCTATCTGCGCCCTCTGATTTTGAGAGAGTACTCAAGTAGTACTGAATAAAATGGCTAAATATATTATCTGACATAGATAAAGTTCAAATATTTTTATACTAAACAGACGAATTCTGAAGTGGACTAAAAAACAAAACGTAGAATTCATGCACATTTACGTAAAATGGCTTACAGCTCAGGAGGAGTGAAATGCTGCTGAGTGCCACATCACAAATAAGCAGGCACCGCTTATTTCAAGTCTTCTTTCCACCCATCTTAAAGGCCATCTGAACAATTAAATTAAGAAGGATCTGTATTGTGTAATATTAGATGTGTTAACACTGGAGATAGCATAGCTGACAGGAAAGGGAAAACAAATGTTTTGCCATTACAAAGCTGAGGGCTGGGGCAGGGCAGCAGGGAGCGGGTAGGACAGAGCCCACCGCAGCCACGTGAGGTACCTGCACGACCCGGATCTCCTGTTTATGGATTGCACTTGCCTCCAGCTCTGCTCCAGCAGAATTTAGCTGCTCTTGAAGGGCAGCAGCCTTCCTTTTTCAATGCGTGTTAAGAATCTGCAACAAAAATACTGAAAAGCACACGAGGACTGCAAGCGGATTACAACTACGAAATGCAATTTAGACTAAATCCCAAATGCTGTCAAAATACTCCACTTTAAAAGTTTTTGCTGCTTGTTTGGCAGTAGGTGGCTAGTAGCAGAGGTTGCAAGCAGCACATGGAGGAGAGCAATGATACCAACAGGCTGCTGAGCCCGTTCTGGAACTAGACTTCAGGTGTCACTTGAGCTGTGCTGAGCTTCCCTAAGGGCATATTTCCCTGAAAGTAATTACAACCACCATGCTGTTCTTTAAGAAACACATTTTCACTGCTCAGCACAAAGGCCGCCTTGGGCCTGAAAAAGTATTCAGCACACGTGAATTCTTCCTCTTCTTTCCACTGGTCTGATACTGTTACCTCAGAAGAGCTCTCAGAACATGCTCTGAAAGCACAGCCCGTGCCAAGTCCCAAGCCAGGACGATGGGGAAGCAACCTGGAAGCTCCTTGTTGGGGCTCAGAAACATCAAGCTAATGAAATGAACACTCATCAGGCTTTGCTCCAAGCATGCTTGCTTATTTACTTCATATCACCCTGCAAGCACTACCAACTTAAAAACAGTATCACTTCAGAAATTTATTTATTTATTTAAAGTGGCACTGTTGTCAATCTGGTAACGTCTATGGAAATGAGTGCCCAGCAGAACAGCGTAGCTCTCTGCTAAACAGCAATGTCTGTGAAAGGAAAATCCAGAGGCTTTCAAGCCGTGTCCATCACTTCAGCATTCAACCATCTTAAACTGACAGAAACAATATTAAAAAGAAAGGGTAGATTATCTCAAGGCAGGATTTTTTTTTTAATCAGCATCTATCATAAATATGGATCAGTCTGCCATTTTCATTCACATACACATTTCCACAGATACAGCCGCCTTCATTAAAAGGGCTGTGCAAGAGCTCTTCCAAATGCATGGATAAACTGAACATAAGTTTAACAGTTATGTGCAAATTTACATGTATTCCTTTCTGAACCTGGACCCTTAATGGGAATACAAAGCTGCAGGTGAATATTATTAATAGGCAAATTAATAATGAAAGCATCTCTATCCTAAAACTCTCATGTGTCAGAGGTAGAAATACTCTTCACTGGTAGTTCTGAAGATAAAACTACTTCTCCACAAACATACTGAAGGTATGAGCTAGATCTCTCTTGTCCATTCACTTTCAAGCACCTGAGATGCTCAAAGGAGCTCTAGGAAAGAAAAGCAAACCAGTGGAATTACGATCAGGAAAACAAGCGTACTTGTTTGGGGTAGCACATTTCCCTAAGCACACTAAACATGGAAACAATGTCCAAAAACTAGCATTTAGCAAGACATGAGACCACCAAGTCTAAAACCAGAAGTGGTGATATCCACATCAGGCATCCTGAGAGCCAAGGCACTCTAGCCAGCGTGCAGCCTGCAGTTCAGCAGCTTCGCTTACCTTCAAGATGTGCTTTGCAACTGTTGGAAATCTGTTATTAAAGAAATGTAACACTCCCCCGATCCCTACCACCCAACACACCCTGCTATGGTTCTTGAGCCCAAGCAGAGCATGGAAACTGGAAAAATGAGCTGAAATAATCTGTGCCTGGAATGCTGGCTCTGAAGCTGGCCCCAAACGGTTTTTCTCCATTTGCTGCCAAGCACCTCTAATGCAATCCAGACAGCCAAGGACACAGTCAGAATGATAATATGAAAGCATTAAAATTCCCATTGAAATAGGACCTGTCAAACTACTTTATGTAACACGATTTATCGTTTCCAAATGTAGTAACAAGGGATTTTATTGTACAAGAGCATGTTGTACACAATGGGGCTCTGGGTTCACATCCCATGCTAGCCAAACTAGAGCTTCTGACAAAGTTTATGCAAGTACAAGTCCGTTACTTGTGTGCATCTGCAAGGGTAGTCAGAAGCTCTAGACATCGGTGGGGTACAGAATATACTTCAAAAATGAGACTTCTCTGTGCATTTCTTGTCACCTCCAATCACTACTCTGTCTCAAAAGCAGTGTTCATGGAAAGAAACCCAACAGCCCACGTCCCACAAAGCCAAACAAGAAAAATGGACTGTCAGAAGCTGAAGGAAGTCCTTATTTTAAGTCTTCCACGTCAACCAGCCAAGTAGAGCAGACTGGTATCTTTTGCAAGTTCAGCATAGTCAAACAGCTCAGACTGCAAGCTCCTGGCTCAGCTTCCAGCTGACACCCTGCACTCTCCTTCCCAACCTGTAAAACCCCAACCTCAAAAGCCACGACCTCCTATGTCTCTCACATCTAACACAGTCGCTAAGATGAAGTCAAGCTGTCCATGCTCTACACTAATAATGCCCAAGGAGAGTTCCAGCACAGAGCACAGCATCACAACTTCGAGTTTGCGGATTTTTCAGGATATTTCTACTTCTCCATTCTATATTCCTGCTTCTTAAAGATGCAGAAATATTTCAGCACTAATTAGCTCCCTGTTCTTTTTTTTTTTTTCTTCTTCTTCAACTACTCTAGATAATATAACTTGCAACAAAAGTCAAGCATATAAATTTAAGGGAGGGTACACCAGTACAGAACAGAAAAGCAGAAACAAGCATTGTACCTGCTCTCTGCATCAGGGAAGGTATCACAGCATCTGCTAGTGCAAAGGAGAAATTGGTGGCACTGTCCAGAAATATTCAGATTCATGTATTTTCTTTGGGGGCCAAACCAGAGTCAGTCAACATCTACCTACATAAAGTTATGAAGTTATAACAAGATACAATTAAAAACGTCTTTTGTAAGAACTCCTGAACTCTCAATCCTAGCTTTCTTATCATATTCTTTGCTGGTGTAGCACTGATCTCGAGCAACATTCAAGTAGGTGCTTTGTTCTGTCCTCCTCTCTCAAAGACTGGTATCAACATCCAACTAAACTCACATATGCTTTGAACTTTTTTTCCATTTAATTAATAAAATACACGCCGTGAATGCCTAAATGCAACATCACACAAAGATCTGACTCTTGCCATTGATTATTTATATTACAAGTTCAGCTATGACTAAGGTGGGTAATTTATTGCATTCTAGGCAGTTGAACTCCAATCCAAGACCTTGGACTACTCTGCTTTTACAGTGCTAGTCAGAATCAATAAAGAATTTTGTTAAGCCTTCTCACTTTTGCTGTGCCATTCAGCACTAGCACTAAGAATAAAGCTTACTCAAAGTTAAAAAAAAAAAAAGAAAAAGAAAAATCACACTCAGATATTCATGTTTGCTATTTGAATCCAGGAGGGATCTGCAGTGCTAGTTTAAAAAGGGAAACTATTTCTTATTAGAGTCATGAGGCTGAAATGAGCAAAAGCCATAATGGAAGTCAGTTCTCCTTGGGGGAAAATGGAAGATGAAGGAGAAAAAAAATCACTGAAAAATTGAATGCTACAATTAAGGGATGAACAGTTGGCATTTTTAGGGTATAAATCAAGACATCGGCTAATAAAACTGCAGATGAAGTTCAAGAGACAAGAGGTATTAAGTGATGCACAAGACCATCTGACTTCACATTCACAAAAACAGACTCAGGCCCTACGACTCAGAAGCTAGATTTTCGTGTAGCAGTTTCATCACAGTATCAACTCAGTGTTCAGCAGCTATCAGAAAGCAAATCAAATATTAGACATTATTAGGACAGGACTAGAAAAAAAAGAAATCAGAAAAACACTATAACATTGTACTAGAGCGTTTATCATAATTCTACGAATCAAGAGCATGCCTGAATTCCAGACCAAATGGATCAGATGAAATTCTGGTCCCCAGATCTCAAAGGGAACCTGAAGACACAGACCAGCCTCAGTGGGATATTGAGAAATGCACCTACACTGGCGTTTGCACTCAGAAGTACACTCTTGAAACACCTCCTGATCACTGCCACACTGTGGTTCTTCTCTCAGACCCCCCCGAATGACTCAGCACGGAGACACCAACTGCCAACCAGCACCTACCACATAGGACTTGGCTACAGCCAGCTGATAAAAGTTCTGCAAAAGAGATAAGAAAGGGCATCAAGTCCTCATTCCCTCTTCAAATCCCATTCTCCTGCACCATGCTGGTTAGTAATGAGGACAGCCCAAGCTGAGAGGTGGTGTCAGAAGTCTTTGTCTTGGCAAGCAACTAATGAAAGTAGGACACTTCATTCCAGGAAAGAGGAGGTGGCATGGCTCTGAACCAAGCGGCACAGAGAAGGGTGAGCGAGGAATAGCTGCTCAGGGCCTTCTCTGAAATGAAACAACTCTGCTTCAAACAGAAAGATGTTTCTTAATGCAAAGATCATTAATTTTCTTTATCAAGGAGTTCACCAGTTTATGGATGCTGAAAGTTTATAAGGGTTCAGAAAAACAAGACAGATTCATTGGAGGAAAGTCCATCAAGAGCTATTAAACACAGCCAGCAATGCTAGCTCTGGAACTATCTGAGCTACAGACTGCTACTATCTGGGAGCTATTTTGGGCAAGGAAAAGTACATACCTCCCTCATTACCGTCGTCTTTCTTGTAGGCATCTGCTATTGACTGCTGTCAAGACAGGAGACTGGCCTTGATGTAAATTTAGTTGGACCAGTTTGGGCTATTCTTCTGTTTTGAAAACAGTCAGATGGAAAAGGAAATAAAACGCACACCAATCCAAATAAGGAAGATGTAACTTTTATAATGAACTACTGAACAAGCAACTCTTGCCCTTCTTTTAATGATGTAATCACAGGTTTCATCACCATGCCAGCAAATGCAGGGGTCAAGGGCTTCTATGATTCAGTTTCTTTATTACTGAAAATTGTATTTGAACAGAAGCTTCTGCCGCACATCATAACACAGCCAGCAATGCTTGCAGACTTACAGAACCCTTGGGGACAGGCCCAAGGAGACAGTTAAACCAAGGGTCCAAAGCACTAAACTTTGAGTTATAAACTACCTATGGAAAAAGCCTTTTTATTACCAAAGATCTGAAAGAAAACCCAGAAGCTAGAAGAAGCCACTAAAACAGAAGGCATTAAAACTAAAACAGAATCTGCCTCAAGACATTCTTGTGCTTCAACCTTTTCAGCATATTCCTCATTCAATCTCGTCTCTGAATTTTTACACTTGGCCAATAAATAGTTCTTATTCCACCACTCAAACAAGATTTACAGTGCACTGCAAGCATGGTGCAATTAACAGATTTAATTCCTGATTCATCCCCACCTTCAAAGGAAGACTGGAGAAAAGCACAACAGGAGCTGGCTGGGTACTGTGCTGTGGGTATCTCATACACACACACTATGACATTTCCTCCACTGTGACTGTAAGTAGCACATCCCTACCCTTTCTGTAGATGAGCCATAGCTTTTTCCACTGTTTAGGTCCCCAGCTACTATTCATTCTTCAGCTTTATCATCCTGATTTTTTCCTGCCCTCAGTATGGATTTTTACACATCATCCCACATTTTCACCATAATTTATCTATTGCTTTTTCCACTCCATTTCACTGAATTTCTAATCTCATTTTCCCAACTACACTGTCTACAATCATAACATAGCAGTGACTTTGAAAAAATTCAGTATGCTCCACTAATTTCACAATGTGTTAAAAGAGATAACATAGGGAATACATTCTTTCCATCTTGGCATGATTACTTTAACTTGCATATCGGAGACAGCACTACACAGCCAGAGGAGCAAGATAGGCTTTTGGGCCCAAGGAAGTCAAAGCTCTAGAATCTTACCCAGGTATTGACCAACCATCAATGAGAGAGATGCACCGAATCCTTCGTGCGCAGGACTGAGCATGACCTCTTCCGTATTTTTCATTTGCATTTGGTGGTGCTTTATTCTGTTGTGCTGATAGGCCTGCATCCAATCCAGCAGCACATTTGTTCAAGGGACTGTTCCAGATGCATCATGCACTAGCAAAACATCCTGCTCCAAAAGGCATTTTAAATGGCACAACATGGTGGCTGGTTCCCCGCTGCAGTCTCAAGCTCCATATAATGTCAATGCTGAGCACAAGTTACTTTCACAAGCAGTTAAGACAGGCTACGTGAAGTACCTAGCTCAGCCCGCCAGCTATACAGGACTTGTCTTCCAGTTATACAGGACTTGTCTTCCAGTTTTGTTCAATTACTTTGTCCTTGTCTTCCACTGGTAAACAGAAATTCTTGTTTTTCTTTCTCCTTTACCACTCACTGCATGCCTCTGCTATCCAAACAACGCCCTCACTCACACGTGCAGGCTTCAGACCACCGTTACCTCATGCTGAAGTATCTTTCACCAAGAAACAGCAGATTCAAAAGGTAGCACGCTTAACTCCGCAGCACTGCTGAATGAATTCCACCATCTAAAGAAAATACCTCTGAGCTGTGTTTTACCTCAAGTGCAAATCAGGCTTCACCTCGCCCCACTATGATTTCTTCAGCTAATTTTACTTGCCATGATAGTACAAGCCATTTCATTGCTGCAATTTCCACAACTTTTCACCTGAAACCAATTCTCTTTTAGAATATTTAGAGACTTGACATTGTTTAAATCTTATGATATCCCAAGCTCATCCCTCAACACAGCTAAAGCGATTCAGATTAAAACCCCTTGAGCCAAGAAAGAGGCAGCATCTGATATTATATCATGACACCTTCAAACTCAGAAGCTCATCTTCATGACATAACACTTTTTCCAACTGTAGAAACAAATTCAAGCTTCAAATACTGTGTACTTACATGCAGTGTAATGTATAAATGCTAGATGCTCAGTCCAACTGAGCAAACTGTTCCCAGAATTTCTTACTCAGTATTCAGCTTTAGCTTTGTACATCCCTTCTGATTAAATGGAGTAGCAACAGCAAATTAACTTGATTCTGAAAAATCTATGACTTTAGCTAAGAAGTTCACACATTTAAAATGTTGAAGCATCAAAAAAAGTGAAGAAGTCCTACTTTTTCCATAGGCTAAGTTACCTTATACAAACTGATATGGTGAAGAAGACAGCCTAATTCCACAGGATTTCTATACAAAGCAACACGTAAGAGTTATAACCAAAAACATTACTGAAGGGTCAATGCAATGATAACCATTTCTGAAGAGCGGAGATCAATTTTAAGGTAAGTATCACAGATGATTTAAATGTGCTCAATTCTGCCTCCAGGCTGGCCTTCCGACAAACCTTTCAGGACTCCTGGCTAATGTTCTAATCCTATCTGAGGGCAGAGTAGACCAGCTTTCAGACCCACAGCTTTCATTCTCCTTTTTGGATAATCGCATGGAGTTAAAAAAAAACAAAAAAAAACCACAGAAACTAAATAAACAAACAGAACAGAAGATACTCACATTCCCCATGTATTCTGAAAGCAGATCCTGCAAGGCCTGTCGCACCGCATTACACTCTGCAACTATACGTTCCCGTCGGTCATCACGTGTGCAGGATGAATCAGCCATCAGGGCTGCTCCGCTAATGATGCTCTCCAGGCGCTCTTCCAGGGAAGGCCTAAAACGTTCCTCACTGAAGGTCGATGGATCCACAATAATTTGTTTCTGGTAAAATAAAGGTTTCAGAAGTTAGCAGTCAGACTGAGCAGTAAGCTACTGTTAGGTCATCAAGAAGACAAACGTTTACAGCAACCCCCTGATCAGGCATAAAAAGCAAACAAAATTTTGGCACTGAGAGCAATTTTTCTTGAGTAGTTTAGTAAAATTACTAACAGGTTCCCCAGCACATTAGGTTGCTAGTCATTTCTTGTGCTGCTTTGACAGCTAAACCCAACTCGGCCACAAGAAGTCTCATTATATGAATGGCAAAAATCAAATGTGCCAGCATTAATAAAGTTCAAAGCACAGAACTCTTCTTAACTACATGTCAATCCGGACATGCCTTCACTATTTAAACTTGTCAGATATAATTACCTCAACATGAACAAAAAAAAACCCAAGAAAAACAAATGTCCAAAATTAGTTCTATATATAGTACTCTGCTGTCCTAGTTTATCAAGTCCTCCTTCCTTTACTAGTATGCAATTATACAGGTAAATACAACAGTATTTTCAAATTCAAGTAAAATGACACAAATGACAAGAATAGCATATAAATGGATTTCTTCATGGCAGAAGTCTCTCACAGCTTCATTTTGAAGGATTATTAGTAAGCACAGCTTGTATTGAGAGACTTGAGGCTAAATAAGCAATACTGATGCACCTGCTTTTCAAGGGGCCAACATCATCACCCAGACAGAGTTCACCAGGAAGAAGTAGTGTAGCATGCATCACCTTGTGATTACTTCCAGGTGGCTCATTTAAACAGGTTCCGCAGTTTAAGCAAAATAATTGGACCATTTCAAGGTTTACTGATTTGTTTAGGGTTTGCATAGGTTTTCTCCCAGTTAAGGGGATAGGATGGAAAGATGTTGCTAACTCATTATGAAAGAAGCCCCAAAGCTTTTTGCAGTAGGAGTTTTCGACAGTCAGTGTGTATGCCAGCTAATTTCAACATTAACGTCAGCACAATTAGTCTCCCAGCTGAGTAACCACAGACTTCACAGCAGGTTTAGACACAGCACACGTTCTTCTAATATTCCCATTTTTCCTGAAAATTTTAGCCATTCAGGTACACAGTGGTAGTACGCTACAACCCCAAAATTGCACCACATAAGCTAGAGATAATCACTATCTTGTTATCTACTGGTAGTCATTTAATATTTTACCATCGCAGCAGAAACACTGAAGCATTTGGGAGGGGTGTGCAAAACCTCTATTACAAGAGCACAATAACATTCACATGTTAACAGGAAATGAAGTGCAGGGATAACATCTGCACAGAACCTGGGCACATTTGTTTTGTCTGTCTCCTTTGGCGAGGCCGAGCAGACAAAGCCATCGCACACAATGCCCATTCAGGCTGGCCTGCTGAACAAGCCCTGCTGCTGTTAGTTCAGAAGCTCAAGGCAAGCTGCAACACTCAGAAAGTCTCTGGCCATATATTAGAGCTCACAGTAAAATACGAGCACGTATCACAAATCATATTAAATGGTTTGAGCAAGATTAGCCAATATACAAATTGGAACTGACATGTTTTTCAGTTCTACGTACCAGAGCCAGCCCTCAGCATTGTGTGCTGGTTCTAGAACTGCCTTCCTGTCCTACAGATCTGAGCGAACCTGTGATCCTCTGGGTGTTAACCCAACGCAAGTTCTTCAAACATATGTAGCTGAATGTACAACTGACAGAATTTGAGATAGATTTAAAACTGAAATCTGTCACAAAGATCAAGATATCCACGATGTCCTCTTGTAACCCAAGAGATGACAGAGAAAAGCTTCATATTCAGTACAGGGAAAACCTCAAATAGTATTTTATCCTTTAGGGAGATGTTAAAAGAAGTTAAGAAATATTGAAGAAAGTAATGTAGAGGAGCAGAGGTGGCAAGAGCAAAAGAGGAAAAGGTGAACAATATTTGGCAAAAAAAGACTAAGCATTTTCTGAGTGACTGTCCTGTGATATTAAAAAAGTTTTAGAGGGAATCTAGTTCCAAGGTGTTTAAAATTCTCAAACTGGATCAGCAGTAGACACAAAATAGTGGCTTCAAAAGGAAAGCATTCTCAGTAGAAGTGTATGGCTATCCTTGGTAACTTACAGAACACAAGGTAAAGAAAATGACAGATCGGTACAACACACAGGTTTGAAGTGACTTCATTCCCAATTAGATTTCACATTAAACTTCCCACTCTAAGTTCTTCTCAATAGGTAGTTTTGGGCAATTCCAAATACATTATTCACTTTTAATAAGTCGTTTCTGTCACCCACAGGAATAAATTACACAAATATATTATGAAATAATCAATTTCAAATAAACCAAGGGCTTTCATCTAACGTAGCAATAGGCTAACAGCTATTTCTGAGCTAGTTTAACTTGACAGCCTTCAATCATTGAGAACTGCATTTCTCCTTTCTATATTTTATCAATCTTAGTTTTGAAAGAGCCAATTTTGAAAAAAAAAATAAAAGCCTGCTTCACCTGGGACTTGCAGCATTTCGAAGAAAATGATTTTTTCAGGTAGCAAATAAAAGATGTTGCTCGTAAACCAGGTAAGCGAACACAATAGTTGGAGTTGCCACTTTTTATGTACAGGTTCAGAACTTACATCAAAATTGTTCAGAGCATAAGCCAGCTCTCCACCTCCACCCTGCTGCTGGGCAGCATCATCTGACGCAGTTGCTTGAGCTGCATTGGAGATGCCCGTGACTGCCTGCTGAAGCTGTTTGTAGATCAAGTCCCGGTTGGCTTTGTACGCAGCTACATCAGGGTGCTGCAGACAGGCCTGAGATGCAGTATAGAGAATAGGAACGTTCTTCTGCAGGATTCCTCTGGCTGCCGCCATCTGATCACGGTGACCCACATCTTTCAGTTCCTATTAGGAAAATTAAAGAAAGAAGCCATTGAAAACAGTCCCCACATATAATCCATACACTGTCCTCCCGCATCTTCAAGAGACAGGCAGATTCTTTGCCTAGTATGCTCAAGTCTAGCTCAACCTTGAGCTTTCCCCATATTCCTATTATTAATAGCTCAACTAATCTTAGAACACAACAGCTCCATACAAACTCAAATAAAAGAAGTATTATAGGGCAATTCACAGCTCCACATTTCAAAACCCAAGACGTGCTTGCTCCTTGCCACAGTAAAGGACCAGCTCTCTGAAAGCAGACAATACCACTACATCAGGAAAACGCAGAAGCTGTGACCTCACTTTTCCATATGTACTTTAAGATGCCAAGAGATAAGTGACAAGCATTATTTAACTAGAGGAAGAAAAAAGAAAGGTAATCTCTGACCATCACTGACATTAGTCTTCTGGCTCTCTTTCAGAAGTAATTAATCCAATGAGTTTGTGCAATTAGCATAGAGATATTTCATGAGAAATTCATATGGTTGTTCTGCGTGGAGCAGTTCAACCACAGGAACCATGTAATGAATTTTGCATCTGAGAAGCCAGATCTTAAATTTAACTCCAATACTCAAAACTAGTATGTTTTCTTTAATCACACCTAGAGGATGGAGTTCACTTCCCTCAAGAGACTCACATACTTCATTTCAGAGGAACAAGAATATCACTCAACTTCTTGTTCATCTCCAAATGGAGAAAATTAATCCAATGACTATAATTATTACTAATTTAAGACTGAGCGAGCCCGTAAGTCCTTTCACAAATACTCACTGCTGCAATTCTTTAAAGCATCATCATCTCTGCTTTGGAATCTAAGCACTATGAATGGAGAGAGCTTCCGAGTCCAGAACAAGCAGCAGAGTTAATAAAAAGGAAGAAGTAACGCAATTATTAGGAGCATGAACACCTTAAAGTTATCTCTTAAGCCTTACAGAGAGGTGATGAAAATGAAGAAGTGGGCTGCTTTTCCAATAGAAAAAAAAAATAATCTGACAGACTCTTCAAAATGAATGAGTAATACACGACCTCTGTAAGACACACACTAAGCAGCGAGGGCACTCCAAGCAGGCTTACAGATTTACAGATTTAACACAACCACTTCCCATAGTGTAAAACAATCCATCACAAAGCAGTTTAAGGACATTTATTGTATTGCCATCACAACCCCATTCCCATTTACTGCAATCAGATTCTAGATACATAACCAACCAGCAATCCATTTAAAACTGTTCCCAGTTTATTTTCAAAGATAAATCCATGCAAGAAAACAAGTAGCGTCAGAGGTACATAAACAGTTTTGGTTTGTATAGATCAGCAGAACAAAAAATACAGCCTACAAAAATTACGCTATTTCAGATAAATCAGACTGCCTACACCTTTCTCTTAAGACTTACCTTACATAGGAATGAGTCACAACAGTGATGTTGCACAAGAACAAATTCTACATGCAATTGAGGTTAAGCGCTAGCTATGCAAATACAGAACATACACGAAGCACTGGACTTTAAAACCCTTCTCAAATGGGCTTTTCAGGGCAAGACCAGCCTTGGTGTGCTGCATCGCTGCTTGAAAAGAGTTGTAATTCTGTGCCTAGCCATGACAGCACATTGGTGCCAGCCACAAAGGCAGCATGGTCTTGTGGTGAGAGCACCAGGCACTAAGTCATGTCCCAGTTCTCCTTCCTTACCTGCACTGCTTCAAAATGGGACATCTTGACATGCATCAGTGCAATTCTATAGAAGCAGCACTTCACAGAGGTACTAAAGCATTAACATAAACAAATGCTATCAAGGAAACCTCAGTCAGAAGCGGTGTTTTATAGCTGAGCAGATTTTCTGCTTACCAGGCAAGTGCCATTCAGTTTCCTAAACGTCACCGAGTGCAAGACAAAGTATTCCAAAACAAACAAAAAGTAAAAAAAAAAAATTAGTAGAAGCAACAAGTAGCCCCTCCGAGCAGCAAGGCTGCCTTATTTTCTTATTTTGAAAAAGAATAAGAAACAGTATATAGAAGAAAGAACTGCCATCACTATACCTGCTGTCTTTTGGCTGCCATTATGTTAAGTTTGTCCACTTCTGGTTTGAGGGCTTTGTACTGGATACCCAGATCCTGCTCAGTGCCAGCATTCCTTAATTTCAAGATACCTTCTTCTACCTAAAAGAATACATATTCACATGTTTTTCCCAAGTAACCCGTCCACAGTTTACAAAGCTATTCAGAATGTGTTTTCAAAGCAGACAAAGTGATTTTCCTCTCCTTCCTTTTTTTTTTTTTTTTCCCCCCCAGAGAGAGACATGTCAAGGCTAACTATACCTCAGGCTTAGCTACTCTTTCATAGTCGTCAGCTACCAGGGACAGCCAAGAATGCGTAACTGGAAGAGACCAGGGCCCTGGTGGAGCTGTGGCTGCCAAGGGCAGAACATCAAAACCCAGCTGAAGTCAGCCCAGCACTGAGCCTCACTGCATCTCAAGTTCTGCACAAACCACCCACCTCCTACTTGCAAAAAAAAAAAATTGAAATTTTAATCACATTCATTTTTATTTAGTTCACTGAAGCTACTTGTTTCTACTAATAGCTAGTCATATCTGCTAGCTACATGAGAGTAGAAGTCAATGAGAAAACCAAATTATTTCTTGATGATTAAAAGATCTGATTATCATCTGCAGTTCACTGGCCATGGTGCATTAGTCTCAACACTAAAAGTTGAGAATGAAGCGCAACACAGCATCAAAAGCTATCGACAGTGTCCGCTGGTTGTTTTCACAATCATCAGCTGCACCCCAAGACAAAGAGTCCTCCAGCTCCCAGTGCTCCAGAGGCAAGGCACGGCGAGTGAGAGCCCCGGGCTCAGTGCGGCACGCCAGGCCCAGCTCAGGCCTGCACTTACTACTTTCAGTTGAACCAGCAGCTTGTAGACGTCTGCCATGTCAGCCAGAATCAGCAGCCGAGTCACAGCAGAGAGCAGGGCACGCGCCGCTCGCACCATGTTGCCACGTTTCACTGAGGAGCAGGGGTCATCAGCAAACTCCCCCGAGGCACTCTTCATCAGGTCACCTGCAAGAGGAGATGGCCCCACGTTACTGTCACAGCATTTCTTTCAGGGTGTAAGTGTTCCTGAGAGAGACAGACTGGGCTGTGACAACAAAAAGCATTTGCTTAAATACAGCCAGCATTTCTGCTGCCTCCAAGCATGGTCGTCACAGAACTGAGGGAGTGGTGCAGGAGGGAGGAAGGGTTTGGAAACCACACTTTGGTCCCTATTTCAAACTATGCAGGTGCTTTGGTACACCACGGTCCTCTGGGGAGGCAAATACAAGTGGCACAGCTGTTACATGCAGAACTGCAGAGTGTGGTTATTCCAAAGATGACAGTGCTTTCATTAAGTGGAAGCCCTGCTTTCAAGCAGAAGGCAGCAGAACACCCTGTAAGCACACAGAGCAGCACCACAGCTCGTGGGGCTGTAAACAACTGGGAGCCAGGACCTGGCCGGCTGTGCCGCAGTCTGCACGCAGGGCAAGGCTCTGCCTCCTGACACGCTCCAGCATTTCATAGCCTGTGGGGCTGCATCTGCTGCAGGAGAGAATTTGGATTTCAGATAGTAACAGTGCAACAGGGTAACTATGAAAGCAAACGCTGCTTTAAATGGCTAGAAAAATTCATCCAGAAGCCGTAAGAGTAATTTCTGCATATACTCAGAGAAGTAAAACTAGCCTTTTTTTCCCACCTCCCTCTCAAGGACAGCATTTTGTTTCTACCAGCACAGCAACTAGGTTTGGAATCCACATTATTGCTCTTTGATCTCTTTACATTTTGGAAACATTTGGAGAACAGCTAGGATATAGTTTAGAAAACACTGGGTGCTCGAGGTCAAAGATCCGCGGGCAATCAGAGATGACCAGAAAAGCATACTGACTATCCAGTGGCTGGCTGCTGTGCCAGAGGCTTCCCAAACCCGTATGAGAAATGCTCGTCTGCACAAGCGCCAGCACATAAACTGAACATTTCTCACAGATGAGAAAAGAACCACAAACAGCGCTTCAGAAATGAGAGCTTCCCAGTGACCCCACCACCAAACAGTGCTGGGAGAGACCTGCACCTGAATCCCATGGTGATGCTGCAGCATCACCCTGCCCATAACGCACTCACATAGCAAACCAATCAGAGGCAAAACCCCACATGGGAAGCACACTTAAACCACGCAAAAATCACCTACAAGCAGAGAGCCTGACGTTAACCATCAAACACTTGCCCTGGAAGAGCTTCCAGCACAGCCAGCAGCCCGTCCGAGCAACCACACGCAGACACTCCGCTCCGCTCAGATGCTCCCTGCTGTGCAACATCCTTCCATCATCTTAAATACTAGTTCCAAGAATGGCATACAACATTTTAAGATAAAAAATGCACTACTTCAGCACTGTGACATATGACAAACCTGCTGTGCAAGTACAGACCAGCTATAAGCATCAATCTACAACTATCTCCTACCCAACTTTTTGAGGGCTATGACTCATTACTTTAACAAGCATTAAGAGCCATAGTTTTTCACATGGGTGAAGGACAATATTCCTCCAGTGCTAGAAAACGACGAGCCATGAGATTATGAAATTATGTAGCTGACATGACTATTTATTCTAGAAGAGACAAATAATAGTGAAATTCACTTTACCACGAGTTAAAAAAAAAATCTATGAACAACCTCAGGTTTTAAGATATATTTGTCATGAGCTCGGTTCTGGGCATATTCCCTCCCTCATTTATATGTAGAATTCTCACTGTCTCCCCTCCCCCCCTTCTCTCCAAAGAAAGAAGACATTGTTTTCACCGATTTCCTATTCAAAACAGCTTGGAGGTGGCCACTCGGTTCACTCAACCTTCAGAAATCACTAAATGAGGCTAAAAAATATGATAATCTTCCATCCGTCGCTTAAATCACCACCTTACATGCCAGTCCTGAAATGAAACGCTCCTCCTTTTTATTTTAATGAGAGATTTTAAAGATTTAGTAAGTTTCAAACAGCTTGTCAGAGTGTCAAAAGATAACTACTGGCTTCACCGAATTAATGGAAGATTAAATTTAAGATTGTTGCATTTATTTTTTTTTTCCCTATGAACTAAAGAAAGCTGGCTTCCAGACTAATGAGAAAGAAGCCTCAGCAGGTGTGGTTATTGTAAGCAGATCCAAAGGACAGGAGGGAACCCTGCCCCGGCCTCTGCCCTGCTACCACACGTGGTGTGCATTAGGAGTTCGAGTTTGATGCAACATCATCTTCTCATTCTCAAACCTGAGCCAGAGCTAAGAAAGCAAGCTTGAAAGCGGGATTTAAGAGTTAAAGATACACACTGTAAAAGTATCAGACTGCAACTCAGATTATACAGCTGATATGAATTCTTACAGGAGCAATCTGTTTTTCCAATATCACCTCAGATTTTTCACTAGATACTATAAGGGAAAGATAATAAAAGAACCAAGAAAAGAAGAGGCACTGGTAGCCACACTATGATCTTGTCAATAAAATACTAAGAATTCAATTAAATCTAATGGAACAAAGCCCATTTCAGAAATATTAAGATTTTAGTCCATCAAAAGAAAATTACCCATTTTCTAGTCTCATTCCCACCATGCCCACAGGGTCTGACAGCACTTTCAGACAGCACTATTAATCCTCCTCAGCAGCGCGCTGCACGATGACCATGACAGAGGAGGCTTGCTCCCTGCGAGCGCTGGCTGGCAGAGCAGAGGAGGCAGGCAGGGCCGAGGCAGGGGAGACCTATGTGCATTTAGGGGACACACAGGCTTTGACTTTTCCTTTTTTTTTTTTTTCCTTCAAGCTGCAAATTCATGCCCATCATCTCGTGCCCTTCAGCACCCTGCAGATTAAAGCCTGTCTCCAGGCTGCTTCACTCTCAGTATCAGAAATAGAAGGAATGCTGTCAGCGTGCCCTTTCCTGCATACTCTTCCTCAGCATTTCAGAGCCATTTTACAGGCCTGGCAGACACCAGTGTGACTGGCCATGCCTCTGCCTGGGTAGCCACCGGTGCCCCCATCCTGCGACTCTGCAGCTCGCTGCTCGTTCTCACCCAGGCCATTCCCCCATCTGTGCATGGCACCAATTCATCTCCCCAGAGCCCCCTGTTTCCTGCCAAATGATGGGGAGGATAAAGCCAGAGCCTGAACACCGCGTTACTCTGTGTACCGAGCCCTCCCTTCCACCTTCACTGTCCTCCATGAGGGGCACAGAGGGCTGCCCCAGCTTCCTGATATGAAGGACACAGTCCCTAATGCACTCTAGCAGACAGTCCTTGATTCTTTATTAAAGCCCGTATTTCAAATTTCCTTTTGCCACATGAATATGGGGAATTGATGCTTAGGGAAACAAAAGCTTTGTTAATTCTTCAAATTGTACCTTCAGTTCAATCCATGTGCCACATATAACACTCATCTGCAGCCTGCCAAGAGCTGTCTCGGAGCTCCCTTCGCTTACAGCTTTCCAAAGGTCTCCAGTCCTTGGCTGGGGAATTACTTCAATACAACGAGAGGAATTCTCCTAAAATGTTTTTCTTGCAGAACAAGCAAGAACTCCGTAGTCTTTGAAGAAATTAAGCTAATTGGTCACAACAGACTTGTAAAGTTGAGTTTTCAAAGAAGATTTCAGTGTTTAACTACACTATTTGTGCAGCTGGCTTCCTTCTGTTCTTTTGAAACCCTTAAGCTCTGCATCTCGTGTGAAGTACAGCTAAAAAAAAAAAAAAAGACACCTTTCTTACGCTTTCATATTTTGCCCCACTGTTCAGTTCTAGAGAAAATTTCACTCAAGCAAAGGGCTGAGAGAAACCACACTGAATCAGTCTGCTCACTGCCCCGCAGTGCAACCATGGAACAACCCAAACCCCCAGGATTCCTAAGACTATCCATTCTCTTACCTCAAACCCTACACACAGGTTTACGGTTTCTAATTTTAAGCTTTAATATTTGGTCTTTAATGTAAAAATACCACTGGAAGAAATGCGAAAGTAAGAACACAGTATGAGGATCCACAGTGTAAGTGAACACACTGATACACAGAGGCAGCAAACTACAGCCAGCACAGCAGGAGAACAGGAATAGCATGGTCAGCACGACCCGAGAGAAGCTTCCTTCTCGACTCCAGGGCTCACAGCCCATCTTAGGGCCAAGCGTCTGGGTAAATACCCTGTTGGTTTCATAACAGCTCCAAAAGCACCAGCAGGGCTGCCACTTCAACCTGCACCAGCCCTTGGCTCTTCAAAGAGGGCAAACTCCTGTAACGATAACAAGCACGGAGCGGGAGCTTGAGGTGTGGGAAATAAGAGCAGGCAAGGCTGTTAGCAGCCCTTGTATTGTCCAGCGAAGTTGTAACGGCAGAAATCAGCGTAACACAAGGATGCTGGATCAGAGTTCACATCAGCCCCACCACTACAGTTTTTCTAAAGCCACAGCAAGACAAACATTGCAGTTCTGTTCCCACTAATATTTTCTCCTTTAAGAAGTTTCACTGCTTTAAAAGAAGTCAGAAGTCCAAAACCTTACAAGGCCAGAAATCCCACTTCGGGATATTCTGTGAAGCTGTTTAATATTTTAAGCAAGTTGTAATTTATTCTCCCATTCTAAAATCAGGAAGACTTTGAAGTGATCCACTTACATTGATTTAGTATGTAGCCATACTATCCTTCATTCTAAATAGCTCTTTCCACTTCTTTGTTTTTACCCCCAACAAGTAGATTTTATGAACAAGTGTGCTCACTAAAATCGTGTACCCTCTCCATCTTCTTGCTAGGGTAAAAAAAAATTTTAATTTTCTCCGATGAGACAAGTTATCTATTGTTCTAATCATCTTCATAACCTCTGTCCAGATTCATTCATCTCTTTTTATTACGGTATCTAAACCTCTCCCTATTCTAAATAGAGGCATTATTAATTCTATTTTCCTGTCTCCTGCTGAAGATAAATTGGGCTACACATCTATAATCCTACCGCCGCCTTCACAGACACAGCCTCTCTGCTATCGCCCTGCTGCTGACCCAGGCATCCAGATTCTGCTCTCTGCTTTTTGCCTCCCATTGCAAATGGCATATAAATGCACCAGCACCCAAAATGTTTGCTAAGCAGATGCTTTAGAACAGATTAGCTCAATTGGAAGGCATCTACAAAGATCAGCAAGTCCAGCTGCCCAACCGCTTCAGGGCTGACCAAAAGCTGGAGCGCGTTACTACGGGCAGTGGCCAATTGCCTTGAGCGCTGACAGGCAGGGGCTATTTGCTGCACTCTCATTTCCCCAGTCTGTGAACTCCACCGCTCTACCACGCCACTGGAAGCGCTTCTGAGGTGCAGACACTGCATACAAATGCGTTCTGCAAGTTTGTATCTCCTATCATTAGCGCTACCAAAGTGCAACCCTGTCAGCAGGGCAACAATAACCCTCACTTCCACAGTCTGTCGCATCTCATTTTCCACCATTTGCTTCTGATTACCTCGAAGGTTTTATTTCCTTCTGACGAGTTGCTCCACTCTGCCCCAGCTGCCCAGGCACTGCCACCACACCAGGGACACAGGCCTTAGCCCCGCAGTGCTGCCCCAGCTCAGCCACACGATGACTGCATCCCCACAAACTGCTGTGGGCACCAGTTGTATTCAGTTGCACCTTTTGGTCTAATGCTTACCCACACAGCTTCTGAAAACGGATGCAGCTGTTTTCCCCGTGCACCAAGCTTCCTGCAAGCCACAGGTAGCATGAAATGAAGAAGCAGCAAAACAACATTCTAGTAGAAGTATTTTTTCTCCAGCATCTCTCAGCTCTAAACTATTCCTCCTCTGCCAAAGAGCAATAGAGCAGGGAAGTCTGGGCATCAGGCTTGCCTCATCTCAAACAAGAAAGAAGTTGAAGACTCGTACTGAAGCCTCTTGCGTCAGTTTTTCCTGCCAGCTTCTCACTGCAATATGCACACACAAATTCAGATAATGCAATTTTGCATTCCCAAGGACCAAGTACAACTCCCTCGCACACCAGTATCACTAAGAGTGATGTGAAGATACTCACAGATGAACTCTGACTCCCAATCAAGCAAGCGCCAAAGAATTAAAAGCCTTCAGGACAACAGGGTCTCTTCTGCTTTTGTTTGCTGTTGTTAAGTTAAGCCAACTCAATTAGCCCCTTACATTGCAGCCTTCTTATAAGGACCTTTCTTTGGTCTGTCAACCAGGCTCATCCAGAACTGAAACCATTTTCAACTAATATTTCATCACCGTGCAACTTCAGCTACAAACAAGTAATTAATGCTAATGAGTTTTTGTTTTTTTTGCAGCAGCAACCACCATTAATACCAGTTGACTGGGTTTCACTGAAGCATAGAAAAGGCTCATGACTGGAAGAATGATAAATGATTTATGAGCAACAACATTTACTAGTGCATATTTTAAAGTAAGCCGGCTCCATAGGCTTTCTTTGAAAAGACCTGCAAGAAAAGCAACAAGGAAAATGACAAAAATCAACACTAGATGTGGGGGAGGAAGTCTGGAATACTTAATCAAGGTCCTTGTATTCTGTTTGTCACTGTTTACATTTTGCATATTCAAGACATCCAGTTCTAAGTCAATATTCAGCTCTTCTTCCTACAACGCTGTTTCAAACACATCCAAATTTTGCAGAAGTTATTGACAAGTATCTGAGATGTGGTTTCATAACATTTATAGGGGTGGTTTATGGGGAGGAAGGTTACTTTTCAGCCTAAATTGAATTTTTTACGCTCTTCAAAGCCTCAGCCTTTGTCTCTCTGAATCTCTACTTGGGACATCATCTGATTTCCAAATCTGCCCAGTTAATATTGCTGCTAGAGGAAGCCAGCCAGTCATACTGACAATCCACACAAACAGAGGAGTCAAATTGTTAGAAATAACAGCAAAGAGAAATGGAAACAGTTCTATTTGCTATGAAAAAACCTAGTTCTAAAAGCTCTTACCTTGTTTGCGAACATCTTCCACAGCTGCTACCAGCTCCTCTTTAAGGAACTGGCTCTCTTTCGCTATTTTGTCTCCTTTGTCCAGGAAATTCTCTGTTGCTTGTTCAACTGAGGCAGCCAAAACATGGGCCTTCTTGGAGCGGCCTCGCTTTTTATTAGAGGGGCCCTTGTTACTGGTGTTAACCAATGTTGTAACCTAAAGGTATGAATGGAAGGAGAAGAAATTAGAAGTTTATCAGTCTGACAGCAAGGCCATGCACGTGCAATTTTCTTAAACACCGTATTTGTAACACTTGCTCTGCTGTCAGCTCCAAAGGTTAGATTTGCAAACGAGTGTTTTTCACTTCTCTTTAAACATTACCATGCTTTCTGGTTCGTTAGATGAGCTTTCAAAATTCGGCTAAACCGCTCAGAGATTTTTTCAGAAGCATCAGCAGACCTGAAAATGTTAAGAATTGATTTCTATTTGTATTTTTAATAAACTGCAATCCCACCAACAGACCAGAGCTATTTGGCATCACACACAAAGGAACCAACTTGAGGATAATTAGCTTGGGATAGTTCTCCAGACACAAAAAGACTCAAAACAAGGCAGAAGTCGTGCTCTACAGAAATCTAGCAACACAGCAGCTTTTCCATCAACACTAGAGAATATTACAGCCAAACAATCAGGTGCAAAGCAAAACACTTCTTAGAGCTCACTATTTCTCAAACCAACCCAAAGCCAATGCTGACAATCCTCCTGTAATCAATGAGTGTATCAAAGTTTCATGCTTTAGACTACAGCCCTGCTGGGAGCAGCGTCCTCTCTGGTCAGATGACCACCAGGTACTCCATTAGCTTAAGATCAAGATCTATCTCCTTCAATCCAATGCATATAAATGTCACAAAACCCACAAATATTTTTTCATTTGCTTTTTTTTCCTCCTCTCACTTCTTCCCTTTCTTAAGCCTAGCAAAATTCATACAAAGCTATTTCAAAGGGACATTACATTACAAAGCTAAAAAAATGAATGCTCTGGAAAGCCCAAGGACTGCTGACATGGAGGTCCTCTGAGCTGAATCCATCTTCTCAGTAGGTTGGTTCACGTTGAATCACAGAGGTAAAGCCATCTGCTGGGAGTATTGCTGCTCTTTTTAATGGAAAGCATTCGCATCCGGTAGTCTCAATTCATCATGTACTACAAATAAAAAGCTAGTTGCAGCAAGGCAATTTACTCAACTTTCCTCTCCATGTTTTGCCAGTCTCATCATTCACAAAATTTGGGATTGTCAGTACTGCCTGCTGTGCTACTTTAGAAATAGGTTACAGACAATGGCCAAAAAGGTCCTTTCCTCAGTGAAGTTCTCCAGATTAGGACGACTTCCGATAAGGAAAGACTCCATTGGCAACTCCAGGTTCTGAGCTATACAGCAATCACGCTATAGCCCAGCTGTGCACCTGGAGGGAACAAATGGCAAGTTCTTTCAAAAGCACAGACTACAGCATGGCAAACAAAGGGACATACACATGGGAAACATAACTTGATCGCGTCAGTTCGTGCTTTGCTCAAGTTGGGTCCAGTTCATACTGTCACTTGACAAATTCTACAGTTCAGGAAAGTAACACTAGAAACATGAGTTACATCTCTCCAGTGTACTTTACTAGGTCTGGAAGAGAAAGATTATTTCCTGAGAGCCTTTAAAATGCCCCAAAGGTGCAGATTACATTCACAAGACTCACTGCAGTCTCCTGTATTTTACCATGCATTTTACTCAGCAATGTACATCACGCATAAGCTTTAATTCACAAACCCAGTGTGAAGCGTAGGCAGAAATTAAAAAAAAGTATGCATATATTGTAACAGATACTGAAAAAGTAACAAGAAATGTGCTTTTATGGCATTTAAGTGGGACCCCGTTAGGAGCAGTTGGTAACTGATACACAACACGAGGCTGCTATGGATAGCTTGCAATCATCATTCACAGGAAGTAGGAAAGTGTTGCCTCATTGCTTTGAAATTAATAAAATAATCCATCAGAAATTTCACCATTTATCTGAATCTCTCTACCTATATTTAGAGCCCCCTTCAGAATCTCAAAGAAAACTTAGGAGACCTTCCTTTTAGCAAGCACTAACGGCTTCATGGCAAGGGGCTTTGTCATCTCTCAGTATCAGTTCCTAAGCGACACAACACAGCTTTGTAAATACATAACAAATTAGCAACATAGCACACAAAATAGAGGTGAGAAACAGCATATTAGCAATGGAACATTAATTACTAAAACGTATTTCTGCATCTCTAATTGAAATGCTGTGCCTAATCATGCACTGAGGAAGCACAGAGCTGTGCCCAGTAACTGCTAAAATAAAATGAATCCATCTCCGCCTTCTTCCCCCTCCCTGGGTTTGCAGTGCTCTTCTAGAAGCCCTGAGTTAGTTGATTGAAACAGCACAGCAAAACAGGTAATCGTCCCTAGGAAGGCTGTTCCCACACCTTTTTTCTCTCTTACCTGTGTAACAAGAGGCTCGAGCAGCCTCTCGACTGCCAGCGTTCTGATCTCCAGGCTTTTGGGGTCCCATCTGAAGTTCACGTTGCCTGCAGTAACAGCCGTCATTTCTAGAAGAAAAGAGCCTTACAATTAACTTGGGTCTCATTAATTCCATCAGAATTTATTTGAAAAACTGAATAAAAACAGAGGCCATTAAACGTGCAGCACAGCCATTCTACGTAAATTAAGTTTACACTGTGTATGGAAATATTAGTTTGGGTTCAACTGGCGGTAATTTTTTTAAAGATGTCTGATTAGGAAGCCCACAGACCTTACACCGTTATGTTTTGGTTAGAAGGAAACTGAAAAGAACAACAAAAAAGCACTCGAAAGTCCCAGCATCTCATCAGAACAGTGACAAGCCAGGCAGGGCTGCGTGGTCCCTGAGCAACGCAAAGAGCCTCACAGGTACGAGGGGCACTGGCACGAGGCTGAGGCCAGGCCGACAGCTCAGCCCTGCGTCTGCTGCCCCGCACAGCCAGCCCAGGCCATTGGATAGCAGATGGGAGCGTTCCAGCTGCAGCAGAACAGCTGCCAGCTCTCCAGGTCACCCAGCTCTGCACCGAGCAGCCCCCCGAGCACCTCAGGGAGCACAGAGCGGGTCCAGCTCAACCCGCTCCCCCAGCACAGTGTCTGAAGTACAACAGCAAAAGAGTGGATGTAAGCCTTACTGAGGCAGAAAACTCAGTCGGTTCACATTTAACAGCTTAGATATCTACTGCACTTTCCCTTAACATTTACATAGGAGGGAAAAAAAACAGATTTGCATGAAGAGAGCTCTTCAAAGCTGTCACTGAGCCTTTCCTTCCCATTGCACTTCTAAACCAACATCCCAATGGAACAGCAGAAATGATTACAGGAGAAGTTCAGTGAAATTGCTGGAATAGCTCTGCCAAAAACAAATCACTAGGTTAACGCCATGATGCTGTATAGCACAGCAAGTAATCCTGAAAATCACACGCTGGATTTCGTTTAAAACATTTTCAGTCCTCAAAATACAAACTTGGGCTTAGTGTAGTTTTGTAACTTTGTTCTAAGAAAGGCAGGAAGAATAAAGAATTTCCAAAGTCTCCTCTCCCCCTCTTCTCCCAGGCACTTGGTGTTGGAGTTCCTTTAAAAGCTTGTTAGCTGTTATTTTTAAATTTTACCCTGGACAGGACACTGTCTGCACAGCATCTCAGAAGACAGACTGCTCCGACAGCACCAGATGTCCCTGGGCTGCCAGGCAAGCACGATGTCCTATTATGTTTAAGAAGCAGGAGGCAAAGCACTAATTTTGGTACCCAGCGATGTTTACAACACATACCAACAACTAACTGCTTCATAGCAAGGCTGACAGTTACACACGCAGAAACAGAAGACGCAAACGGTTATTTCTCATTAAAAAATAAATTCTTTGGCACTTGAGAAGCTCGGAGAACAAGGCAGGGAAGTTGGGCTGAGCAGCACCTGGCTGCAGCCCCAGCACCAGCCTGCTCCCAGCCACACGCTGCCTTACACCACAGCAATGCGAGCCGCTAAATACTCAATTTAAGACCAAAACACATCTCTGCCCTGAAACACCTCCACGCAAGGATGTGCTGGAGTATAACTCCACAAGGTGCAGAGCAGGAACAGCCACCTAACCTGCACAGGTATCTCCATTCCCTCCCATGCTCCAAGTGCCTACACTACTGGAAAGAAAGCTTTATAGGCTGAAACCTTAGAAAAAGGAAATGGAGACCATACATAGTTTTTCCGCTGGCTTTAAATCAAAGTGCTTAAAGGGGCAGACAAAGGGCTCCAAGCACAGCAGCGGGGGCACACCGAGCTGCCAGAGGGTGGCTGCCTCCTCCTCCTCCCCCCAGCACTCAGCAGCAGCTCACAAGGTCCCTGTCCTTGCCTGCCCCTGCCCATTCCACTGGCTCAGACTATGCCAGGGCCCAGCTGTACCGATGCTGGCACTGGGTGAGCCATGAGCTGCCAGGCTGCTGCTGGCAGGGCATAGGAGGAAGGGCAGCACGCTGCAGCCCAGGAACCCAGTGCCATATAGCCACATTGCTCCCCAGGCTCAATGAGAATGTGCACTCTTCCCCCCCACAAATACACATTTCTCAGGTGACATGCTGTGAATGTGTGCACAGAAGCTCCCCTTTGGCCCCCGTCACACATCATCTTGCCCTGAATGAGGAATTTCACTGCTTTATTCCCTCCTGATTAGGTGAACGTGAGTGCTGCCTAGCCAAGAGAAAAGCGCTGAAAGCCTTTATGGTTCCTGAGATACATGCCCAGGTCTCCGGAAAGCCCATTAGGTTTCCAGGTAAAAGCTGTTTCTATATATTTAATGCTGTTATGCCTCTTACAGAAACAAAGCACAGGACTGGAGGTAACAGCAAGAAGATACATTAATTGTATTAGTAGGGTAATGAAGGCAATTCATCTGCAAATACGTTAGTATGACGGCTCACGAATTGGCCCAAAGTAATGGTCCATAAAACCACTTAGTATGAACTTTATTGGAGTTTATCTTTAAAACATGGCTTGATACCAAATACATTGTTTGGCAGCAACAGCTTGGATATCATTTGTACACTGCAGTAAATACAATATTTTTAATACTCACGAAGAATACAATAAAAGGCCTCCAAATGTTTATGTGAATGGGGTGGCTTTAGGAGATAAAGGTACAACTGCCAGGCCAGGTGAAAAGAGGGCTGCACCCGAGATCTGAAAGACCCGATGCTCAGCACCTGCTCCTGTGACTGCACAAGCTTTTACCTCACTGGATTCAAATATGTTAATGTCTTGTCAACAGAGGATAGCGTGGCAGAGTGCTTATCTGTTCCATCTCTGAGCGCATCCAATGATTCCCATGACGACTGCAGAAGCTGTAGCATTTAATGCAGACGGATCCCCCCACAGCTGCTTAGCTGCTGCAGGACTGGGACAGCCCAGGGGCTGCAGGAAGGGATTGCACACCACGGGCTTACCTGGACCAGCACGTACTGTGGGACTCAAGGACAGAGCAGCACACAGCAAAAGAGGAAGAGAGGAAGCAACAGTGAATCTGAAACACTGGAATAAATACGAAGACACCAGCGCACAAGAAGCTGCGTTCACCCAGCCCATGCTTCCAAAAGCAGCATGGAAGCTGCTTGGGAACCAGCATTCATCCTCCCACACCCCTCCAGGAGCTCATTCCCATCTTCACATCCCACTCCCTTGGTGCTGGCACAGCTTTTCCCACGGCTGAGCGATTAACCAGATGGGGAAGAGCTGGTTTGGCTGGAGGGAAAGAAACCCATTTCTGCAGGGTGAGATGTGCTGCCCATCTGGCTCACCGTGCTGCCACAAGTACTGCTGAGAGCGGAGCAGCAACGAGGAGATGGCAGCACGGCTGGCACCTTGGCACAGACGAGCAATGGGCACAGCAATGCTGGATGTCACTGCTGAGTTGGGCCAGGGGCCACTGAAGACAGAGCTCCAAGTGAAGCAGAGAGCTGGAATGCCTTCCCAGCAGATCCTGCCTCCAGGTATGTGAAGCCACAAGGTTAGCCACATTCACAGCACAGCAGGATAAATGCCAGCCCTTCGGGTTGTTACGTGGTCAGCATGGAGCTCATTTTAGTTGTACACCTCCTAGAAAAATATATCTTATGGGGTTTGAACAGGTGTGCAAGGCCACAGAGGGTGGAGGAAGATGATGAGTTTAAAGAAGCCACTTCCAAGGCTTCATGTTGCTTCCAGAAGCTTCAGTTGCCATGTAACTAGTGCCTTGGCTGGAGCCCTCCCTGGATGCCTTACCCCCTGCCTTCCGGAATGAATCAACAGCCGAAGCTTAAGAACAGCTTCCCATTATACTTCCAGCTACTTTAAGCAAGCTTACTGCAGTACTGCTGCTCCTTTCCCTGCCACCAATCTGCCTCCAGCTGGCACCAACACTGGTGCCAGTGCTGCTCACCTGATGCAGTGAGCCCAAAGCCTCAGGGTAACCTGGCATCTACACAAGTCCCTCACCTGCTTGCTGTTCCACCCAGAGGGAGCACCTTGGTGCTGGGCAGAGGACAGGACTGCAGCAGCATAGATAGGGGTGAGCTGTGCCCTGCAGCAGCATGGATGCCCTGGCAGAAGGTTGCTGCTCAAGCTGTGAGGCTGTGCCTGCATCTCACACTGAAAAAGCTGGCACGCCATGAACGTGCTGCAGGCAATATGCATACGGTGCTCTTTCTGAAAGCCACAACTAAAGATCGTACTGTTTTAAAAAAAAAAAATGGTAATTCCAGTTTTTTAAGAATAATTCTAGATGCTTAATTCTAGAATCCTGGCATGCAAACAACTTCTAAACTTGGCAAGGGTGAGAACACAGCCCCGTGGCTTCCTTGCAGCATTGTCCCAAGGCACCCAGGGCTCTGCAGCCCACAGAGCAGCGTTCCCACAGTGAGCTCTGTGCACCAGCAGCCCTACAGCAGCAAACAGGGCCCAGTGCTCCCAGTCCTGTTTTCCCAGGCTCTGCTCCCACACACACCTGACAGCAATGCTGGCTCCATCCCAGACAGCACTGAGCGAGCATGCCTGGCCTGCTCTGTACCCGATCTCAGCTTCCTGAGCTCTGCACCACAGCCAACCTCCTGGCTATGCAGCAGCAGATCTAACCGCCGGTCTCCTCTGCTGCAACATAAGCCCCACCACCTCATGCTATCAAGCAAGGATTTTTCTTCTCCATGTTTTCAAATTTTAATCTTCCCAACACAAGGCTTTCCAGAAGGACCCTCAGTGTTCTCTTAAGGAAGGTGATGTTCAAAGCATGGCCCCAGGAACACAGCGGGGGGCACACCCAGGCCAAGCACCACCGCATGCTGGGTTTGTACATTATGCTATTCAAAAAAAGGCAGAAGAACATTATACAAAACTATTTAAAACGCAATCCTTTGTTTATACCTGGGAGGACATTCTCCATTTTAGCTCTCTGTGCTACCCAGCCACTTGTTCCCATTTTGTGCAGCCCATTTTGCCCAGGCACAGTAACACACAAGCACAGCATTTTGCAGCTTTTCTTCCTTTCATATTTCTCTATGCAGTCACTCATGCTGAATTATAACCCCCTCCTCTCCCGTGCTTGCAGGCTGCCCTTGGATATTCTGTGCAATGCAAAGAGAATATCCCTTATTCCATCATCCAAGTATGAGCATGGAATACGGAGGGGATTTGTGACCACAATCCCACTCCATCTTACAGGCAGACAGCAAACCATGCTTCTCTGCCCTCAAAGGAATTCTGGTTTTGTCTGTTTGCTTTATAATTTAAGTATCTAACCCAGCTGACTATCAGCAGGGATCTTCTACCCCCGCTGGAGGACAAGACAGAACAGATAAAAATCTGTGAAAATTTGGTACCTAACATCCTCTGTAAGCATCGATCTTGCAAACATCTTGGTATGAAGAAGGTTAAGGCACACTACCTGCGGAGCCCAGCTCCCGAGCCTCTGCCTCCTGGCAGTTCTGAGCTGCTCTTAACATAGTTTAAGTATTCAGAAAAGCGATTTCATTCCTTCCTCTCTCCCTTCGCAGCCTCTAGATGAAGGTCTGCCTCCTGCCACAACCATGGTGCTCCTCTCAGTGGAAGAACAGCTGGTCAGGGACATTTGGCACACCTGATGCTTTTCAAGGAGGATTGGAGTGGTTTTGATTTAAACTGTTTTCACTGAAAGGCAAGTACATGCACTCATCTTCTAACATAACCTTCAATCTTAAATTCTTTCTCCTCAGCTACCAAATCTTATTCTCCACCATAAAAGCAACAAAGTTTTAACCTCCACAGAAAGTCCTACTACTAGGATTTCAAACACAAGCTACAGATGTTGCACTGACTATATTCTTTAATCTCTAAAATATTTCCATCACTTGAGCGTATTCAGCTTCACTACAAGTTTTTGCACAGGCCACAGTAACCAGCCAAGTAAGAGGACAAATTCAGCTTAGGATAAGCCTACTGCTCAGCAGTTCTAGCAGAACAGGCACCGCTCAGACCCTCATCTGTCTGCGTACATTCCTATTGCTGCTGTGGAAAAGGTTATGCAGAGTGGCCTGGAGCTGCCAATCAGAGAGCACTGCACAGCCACTGACAGATAAGTGCTCCTCTAACTTAGCCATCTGTCAAGCAAACCTTTAGACCATGCTACTGAGTTAAGACATGCAACCTCACCCAGCACCTCTATGAGAGGTAACAACTTCCACAACACCCAAGTGAAGAGAACCAAGGGCTCTCTCCCGCCTGCTGCCGCGTTACCCAAGCCAGCACCCAGCCCTGAGAGCCCCTCACAAGTTGCAGAGCCCTTCCTACACCACGCACTGACACAGGAATACATGCACGGGGCACGCTGCCAGCTTCACACGCAACAAACCTGCCCAAGCAACGTGTACAAGCTCCCAGCAGCTCCATAACTGCTACTGCACCGTGGACTAAAGGAATCTACTTCCACTAAAAAGTTTTGGTCTAGATGTCATTAAGGACAGAAGGCTCACACTCTGCAAGCACCTTTACTGCAGTGTTCATAGGACCACAGCAACAGCTCCACAGCTACAAAGGAGCCATTCTCTGGGAGAAGCCACTGCTAACAACAGCCTCTTGCCTTTGGTTACATCAGCACTAGACTTCGGTTGTTCTATTTTGGCATGACTATTTTGCCTCAAAGGATCTGGAACCGAGGTGCACGGGAAGCCAGATCACAGCAAGCATGGGCAATTACTGCTTTATTCATGCCACATTAAGGTTTTAAGTCATGGATGAGATCCTAAAAGGATGCAAGAACCAAACTTGTGCTTACGCCTGTTTAACTGTCCAGATGGATATCATCGTATAGCCCAACGAGCTTCCCATTTATTTCTGCATGGCTTCTCATTTCCAGAACTCACACGGGATTCTAACTACATATGAAGAAAACTGATGATGTATCAGACGCTGCTTTACAATATATGTATACTTCTCCTTAGTTACATAGGAAATCCTTTCGCAAAGGTTAATTTTAACATTCTAGATGCAAACTTTCAAAGTGAGACAGCATGGCCTGAGCAGCGAGCTATTACTGTGTCTTCCCACCCTCAAGGTAGAAATCTGTGCAAAGCTTCTCCAAAACCATTAGGAACAAACAGGAGAGCTCCCTGCCACTCACAGCACCCCAATGCATGTTTCAGAGCCCTGGGACACGCAGTAACTGAAGAGGCAACAACTGGGATGTGGCTACTGAGCATGGCTCCACGAACCGCTCACAGGTTCCAACCACCAACTCATGTTAGCAGTGAGTGCACATAGGCAAGAAGGGGGGCAACCTTTTAACAAATTAATTTTCACCACAAGTCTTCTTCAAAAAAGTCTGTAATAAATCAGCCTACTTTATCAGTTGGCACAAAAATTTGCCAGTTCTGCGAAATTAATTCTTGTGCAGCTTGCGAAAAAAAAACAACACACAAACTGATTGCTGACAATAAAAAGCAAAGAAAACCTGGGTATTTTTTTTTTCCTGATTTTCAGCACTCAATCTGCAATGGAAAATGCAGTTTAAGCTACAGGGTCAGAAATAAGCAGAACCCGACCTCACTCCAACCACCATCTCATTCCTGAAGTGATACGCTGTTACACGACTCCCCTGGTGCTTTCAGCTGACCCCATCCTCCAAAGCCAGACCCTCATTAACAGTTATAAAAGAGAAGTACACAAATACTGGAGCTGTTTGAGCTGACATATTCTGAAATACGAGAAATGAGACTTCTCTAATTAGAGGTTTGGTAGATGCAATTTGCTTAAACATGGACAAAATGGTCAGCCTGTATTGAGAAACTAAATGTGATACTCCTCCTCAATTGCATGACCAGTGCAGAAGCAACTAAAGACTAAATAGCAAAAAACCTCACGATGGTATGACAAGAGTGAGAAAAAGGGTTTTCCACCGCTTTTTAATTTGCACAAACTACTTACAGAGTAGCATCCACTACAGCAAAGAATAACAAGAGCTTGCCAAGTCCCCAAAAGAAAGACATTTTCTCAAGTTTCAAGAAGTCATTTAGATTTCCTTTTCTCACCTTTCACTTTCATTCCGGTACACTCATCTAAAAAAATACGACAAAGCAGTACGTTAAAAGATAAGGAATAAAAAAATCCCCAAGCGATGAGGCTCAGAATGTACTGAGATCCGCCCCGCACACCAGGTGAGATCTCTTCACTACAGACAAGGCGCTGGCTGTATAGGAAGAACCGCGCCATCACCACACGCCTCCACACAACTCTCAACCTGCAGCTCCACCAACACGCGCTGGTTAAGAAGGAATCAAAAAACAACACAAAAACAAAGCCCGGGATGAAGACTGAACGCGAATGAAACGCACAAGTGTTGTTTGGATGAGTTAAGTGTCTTAAATGACAGTTATCCAGAGGAATACGTAAGGGAGGATGCTCAAACACCTTCTCCTCAGCTTTGTTCCCTGCTGGAGCGCAGAAGGGAGCAGGCAGACAGACCAACCAGCAGAACTGCACGGCTCCTCCTGAAGGGAACAGCGAGGAACAGAAAAAACGTGGTGACGGTCATTTACTGAGCAAAGAAACCAACTCAGAAACTGGTTAAAGGCAGACTAACCCAGCTAAGAAGGGGGAGAAAAAAAAGAGTCACACCACACTCTTCCCTGTTTCAGTACAAAACTGGAGTACTTTGAGGACTGCTGACAGCAGTGGAAGTGCCACGGAGCAACAAATAACGCCTGAGCCCATTCTCCTAGCAGCCCTGCATCTCTGCTTTCAGGACACTTTAGGCTAGTTAGGAAATGTTTTCAGCACACCTCCCAAGAAGTGGAAGCGGCACAAACTACAAAGCCCGACTTCATATAGAAATTTAAGCCATTCTCACAGACCCAAACCAGATCATGGCTTTTTACTCTCTCAGAAAAAAAAAAAAAAAGTCATGTTCTCCCTTTGTATGAAGCCTTTTGAACTCCCAGTCGGGTTTGGGAATTTAAAGGAAATTAAGTCATCAAATTGAGCCTATTGAAAACAATGCCATTTTCGTATGGTTTTTTCTTCTTTTATTGCTTGCCTGTTGCTTTCCCTTTTGGGAATGATTTTATAGGCTGGGGGAAGACAGAAGGAAGTCAAATGACTGTGGGGATAATAAAAAGAGGTGGCCAGAGTAAAAAATTATAAATAAGAAACCAAAGGAAAACATCAGCCACGACCCAAGAGCACCTATCGCTCCACAAATGCATCAACTGGTGCCAGCGATGCAGTACTGCTAAAACCAGGATGGTGCTGCTCACGGTGCAACAAGCAGAGGGAATGGGAATGACCCCCCGAGTTCCTGCCTTATTTTCTCCTCCTAGCGTTACCATGCAGCTTGGCCAAGGCCAGGAAGAGGATCTGTAACACTGGACCTCAGACAAGGATCAGGGAATCAGCAGGAAGCTGATGGGAGCAGTAGGACCCAGGCCTTTCCCCAGCAAGGTCCTTGGAGTCAGGACTGCAGGCCAATGACTTCGCAGCTGCCCTGAGCGGATCCCATCGAACCCCCCCCTCACCACTTCCAGTTCATTGTTCTGGCTTCTTATCCTTTAAATAAATAATTTAAGCTTTAATATGCTTAGACTCGAACACCAGCACAAGGTGCTGCTTGACGTGAACAGCATTTCACAACACCGACAAACGGTACGCAAAGCCTGCACAGAACTTGTCGCTTACGTACATATCCACAACCCATCACCAAGTGCTATTCCATGAATTATCCAAGATCTTTGCCAACTCTTCGACACCGAGCCACAATACCCCTCAGGCCTCCAAGTCATGCCAAAGAACTTAGTTCTACAAGCAGGCACAGAACGGGCAGTTTGTATGCGTCCATCAGTTGCATTTATGCAGAAGAAACACCTGCTTGCACCGTCCTGCACCTCTGCCAGTGCACAGCCAGTTCTGTCCCTGCTATTTCAAAGCTGTCTCTTAATATAATTATTATTCTAGTCAATAATAATAAAAAAACCTCTCTATAGCTTCATCTGAAGATCTCAAGAGCACTTTGCAAAGATGAATACTAACTCGCCCAGTGTTACACAGGTTAAACATCATTTTATAAACATACAGCTCGGTCTTGCTTACATAAAAAATTAAACTGACCCTTTTGGTTATGTAAAGTTTAGTGCTAGTGCAGCCCATCTTATTTAAGTGGATCTCTTGGGCTGAGGTTATATTATCCAGAAAGATAATGAAAAAAGAACCCTCCCTTACAGCCGTGTACATATCACCCATGAAAGGACCCAGAACAACGCAGTGAATAAATGAAAACTCTCTGGACCTTTGAGTGGGTGTGAAAGGCAGTGGAAGGTTAAAAAAGGCAGTGGGGGTTAAAAAAAAAAGCCATCAAGGTCACAAGTTCACGGCAGTTATTGATTTCTTGATTAATTTAACAGAAGCAAGTTCGGTATTTCCCTAAATGCCCTCTTGATCTTGCGCTGCACAGCAGCAAGGACAGAAGTGCATCAGAAGTGTCTGACCTAAAGTCTCTTCATTTCCTTCACGCAATACCCAGGAAAAAAAAAAAAAAAGAATAAAATCTTATTTTCCTGAGCCTCCATCAGTTCTCCACAAGCCCTGTAATTTCAGTCTCCTTTTCCCAAAATAGCTGCTCAAGGCCACTCCAGACCAGAGCGCACCAATGGGCTTACAGCATCTCACATCTTAGCTTACACCAACATCTCATCTGCTCCCTGCCATCAGCCCCACGCTGACCAGAAAGCCTTCTGAAGTACATACGGAGAGGCACAGCTCTGTTCTACAATGGCATGGATAGCTCTGAGCTCTGGAGGTTGTTTGGAAAAAAGTACACATTGAGAGATGTATCTCGCTGTGGGCACTGAGACCCGACCTGGCACACTGCTGCTGGGCTCTAGCTTGTTTGCTCATCCCTTGGAAACACTAGGGATTTTCATTCACTCTCAGATTATAACGTATGTGCACTTCTTGTCATTTAATATATCGAAACAGATGTACTGGGGAACTGCCTGGCATCCAGTTTGGTTTGTGTTCTTGCTACTGTTGTGCTCTCTGCCTCCGTAAACCATCCCTCTTAGCTGTATCTGACCTCAAGCTTGCTTTTTCCATTGCCCAAATTAAAAGAAAGCCTTTCAAGAGATATTCTGGTGAGTATGTATGATTATTCACATAGATGCCTTATAAATTAGAATTCTAACATAAGTAAGGGAACGTAAAGAGACTGGGGAGAATTTCCCTTTGCAGACGGTGGTAGTTTAGGTTGGTGCATCAAATAATTCCTATTGCTTCATGAAGTGTGTAAAAAAGGTTACTCCTCTCTGATTCTACTAGAGCTGTTTACAAACATCCGTGAAAGGACTAGCAGATGTTTTATGTTGTATAGCCGGGATTAACTAACAAAAACATGTAACCATGCCAGATAAAAGGTAGCTGGCTCTTTAAATAGAACAGTCAAGCAGGAATCATGAATCATATTCAAGTATCAGATTTGCTAATAGGAGAGCCTATGGTAACCCATTACACACATGAAAACAGAGTTAACACCCACTCTCACCCTGAATGGGAGACGATGAGTCTCAGTTATTCAGGAGAAGGACCCAACTTACAGCTGCAGTGATTGCACTCCTCCTGCCATTCCTTTACCTTGGTGAGGCACATCACTGCACCAAGCTCTGCCAGCCACTGCTGCTCGGTGGCACTGCAGGTCACCCTCAATGCTTCTCTTCTCAGTTTGGTTCCTCCAACAAAGGTGCTGCGGCACAGTTTTTCTTTCCAGCCTCACATGGTGGATTAAAATCGTACGAAGCTAGGAGTAGTAATTATCAAACATCTGCACTTCCAGTAAAGCTGTAACTCTGTTTAACCAATGCCCGAGCCACACACCCACCGAGCAGGGCTATTCCAGAGTAGCTATAAAGCTAAGTTAGGGTGGATTCCCTGAAGTAATAAAGAACTCAAATCCTCAAGGTCGTATTCACTAATGTTCTACAACACAAGACTTTGAGTGATTTCCAGTTAAGGCACTTCAGTAAAGCACAACAACAGGCATTCAGCTTTGTGTTAGATGACTCTGTCTCAATACGGTATTGTGCTAAAAACATAACAGTCAGTCCTCTTTTATTCACCATGTTTCCTCTGGTGTCCAGCAAAGCCAAGAGATGCCAGTAAAACCAAACCAGATGCAATACGTCAAGTCCTTTCATAGAGGACCATGGCCTTGTACCTCCTCACCCTACACTGACCTTACTAACCATCCATGAGTAGACTGGCTGTGCCATTAAATATTTCCATGAGCTTAACAAACTCTCTTCATATGAAAAGAGATTTAGAAATCAAATAGTAACAGTAGGTGCAACTTCAATGCAGGTCTGACTTTCTACTGAAGTCTATTTCCAGCTCATAAACACTTCTACTTATGTGGATTCTTTTGCAAGATCAGTTTCTCCATCTCACAGCTGCGGGAGGAAGATATTCATGCTGCTGAAAACACACAAATTGTTTTTCTGTTACATCTTTCAGTTAACTTTATCAGACCCACAGACACCCTGTGAAGCAGCTGTATATTAGCGTTTGCCATTACACATGTCAGACACTGGAAATGCTGATGTTACACAAAGCCTGAGAATTTATGGAGACATAAATATTTGCTTCAATATTTTAAGTGATGAGTTTGGAAGTGGGATTTCTAATCTCTGCCCGCGGTCCCCCCCCCCCCCCCCGCCACCTTGGGTAAACTTTTAATCTCCAGTGCAGAGGCCTATTATTAGAGCTGGCTGAAAAAAGCTAAACGCTGAAGGCATGTTGTTTATTACGGAAAAGGTTAGGGCAAAGCCTTCAAAAAAACAAGAACTAAATCATTGACTTTTTGGAGGAGGAACAGACTAAGACATTTCCTTTAAAAACTGTTTCTCTGAATAAAAAACAGTTAATGACTCAACAGAAAATAATGCCCTTTCCAAAGGATAAGTTTCTGTTCAGGAAGGAGAAACAAGCCCTACCAAACACTCAGCACCCAAGGACAGACCAAACCATATCCAAAGACCAGGTACTCAGTTAAGTAAGCTGGCTTTCACACCATTTAAACACAAAGTGACCTCCCCACAGCCCTGCACAAGAGCTGACAGGCCCCATTGTGCTGGGCAGCGTGCAAAGCCTCACCTGAGCGGGGCTGGGGATGGGCACTGGAATCAGAGCAGCCAGCAGAGCCTCCCCCACCTCCTCTGCCCCACTCGCCATGCAAGAAAAACACAGGAAGCAACAAGCAACTCGAGCACTAAGAACAACTGTGACACAACCTCGTCCCAAGAAAATAAAGGGAAAAAAGAAAAAAAAAAAAAAAGAGAAAACAGGAAACAGGGGTGAAGGGAAAGATCATTTCAATGCCATCACCCCAGCCATGCCATGGGTGGTCACGCTGGGTGCTGAAATGAGGACATGGGCACTCCTAACAGAAACAGGGAGTGCGAAATATCGAACACGGCATGTGAGTTATCGACTGCCAGCTCAGAAACAGCCATCGCTAGCAGAGAGAAGCGGGCCCACACGGCCTGACCACCACCAGCTCCCAGCGAGAGCCACACACCTCCCTGTGCCCACACTGCGATGTTTCACACGTTATGCTGACCTCAGTGGGGACACAGGTGAAAGCAGGCCGACACTATGTGCTTGGCGACCTCGGGAGGGGCTGAGGTAAGCCAGCAGCTAGGGGCTTACGTGCTTGCCCCACGTTTCAGATAGGAGCAATGGAACAGAAGTTGTGGCCAGTCAAGGACGCGTGCTGGTCTGCCCACACGCGGGGGCGGGCGCCCAAAGCCGTGGAAGGGCGAAGGAGAGAACGGCGCTCCCAGCTGGGGCGGTGGGAGCACACCGCGCTCAGGAGCGAGGGCAGAGGGGCAGACCCAGGCCGGCCCCACGGAGCCGCGCGGGCAGCCCGAGCCCTCGGGGAGCCGCCCCGGGCCGGGCTCGCGCCGGGCGAAGTCTCTCAGCGAACTCCGCGCCGCCACCGAAACTTGCCCGGACTTCCCCGGGCCCCGCCCGCCCTCCTCCGAGCGCCGAGATCACCCGAAACGCAGCCAACCGCGGGCCCGGCCGGGCCCGGCCCCACGGCCGCAGCCCGCTCCCGGA